>NC_082706.1:59053356-59353356 GCF_030144855.1 Hypanus sabinus | reverse complement strand
CGCATTCTATTTTATCCTTGCCTTCTTTCGGTATAGCTGAGTTTATCGCTTACTTCCAACTGGGTGGCATTTGTGCCTTTTTTAGAGCCCAGTTCAGTGTGGGGAGTAAACAGGATTGAACTCATTTTTAGATTCTTTGTACCACTCTGCTGGATACCCATCTGATCCTGGTGACTTGCTTAATTTAATCCTAATACTTGCAATCTTTAATTCAACTTCAGTTATGTCAGTAGTTAGTTATCGTTCTATTTTGTTACTCGCTTAAAGTGAGTAACTCCAGAGAATTCAAGAAGGTGTCAATTTGGGTTATGCTTCCCCCTGGAACTTTGGAATATAGAGTTTTGTAGAACACTTCAAAAGCTTCCTGAATTTCACTTAGCTGATTTTGTATCATTTTCGTTCTTGGGTCCCTAATTCTATGAATTGTATTTTCTGCTATCTTTATTTTCAGTTTCCACGCCAGGTGTTTTCACAGATTTTGATCCACTTTCATAATGTCTCTGTTTCAGAAACATTAAGTTTCTCCTAATTTCTTGCATAACCAAATTATTTATTTCATTCCTAATTCTTTTAATATCGCCAATGTATTCTGTGCCAAATTCAATTTGTGTTTTTTCTCTAGTTCTTTCGGCCTATTTTGTAATTCCTCTAATATTTTATACCTTATTTTTTATATGAAGATATTATAATTTTCCCTCTTAAGACCGCCTTCAGAGTATGCAATAAAATGGGAGGTGAAACCTCTCCATTCTCATTGAATTCGAAGTAGAGACCAATTTGTTTTTTAATTTGTTCCTTAAAGTACGGATTATTGAGTAGACATTAATTTACTTTCCGAATAATACTCTTTGGTTGTAGGTCAAAATCAACAGATAAATATATATGTGCATGGTCACTTACATCTATTGTCTCAATTATACAGCTGTTTATTTTGTCTTTTCCAAATGTTATGAAATAGTCTATTTCATAATAGACAATGATACAGATACAGAATGGGGAGAAGATTAATGAGTGTAAACCGTTCTTTCGGGGAAAAGGTCCCTCCATATATGAATTAAACCAACATCCTCAAAAAGTGTATTAACTTTCTTATATAAAGATTTTGTTCTATAGGGTTTTCTGTTGGAAGAGTCTAAGTTTGGTTGTAATTGTAAATTTAAGTCTCCCCCACATATCAGGAGACATTCTGTTTCTATTACCATAATATCAGTATTTTTCTGAATGAAACCAATATCACATCCCGGGGAGGGGGCGTATATATTCAATGGAGTAACTGAATTTCCGTCTATTTTCCCCCATACCATGATATATCTGTCTGCCTTATCTCCCATTTCGAATACTTTTTTTCAAAATTTAGCTTACTGGAGATAAGAATATCATCTCCTCTCCTATGTCCTGATTTATATGAGGAGCAACACAAATTAGGGAAACCCATTATCTTGAGTTTTTATGCTCATTATCACTTAAATGAGTTTCCTGTAAATATACTACATGGGCTTGTTCTTTTTTTCTCATTTTGGATAAAATTCTATTACGTTTGATTGGATTTAATAGCCCATTGGCATGAAAAGAAATTAATTTTGCCTTGTCCTTAGCCATCTGTATTTATCTGTCAATGTATCATTGAAATTAGAATAAAACTTAACCGATCTACTCCCTGAACAGATAAGAAGCAGGAAACGCAAATAATAAGAAAGCACGTTTTTATTTGGGAACGAACGTGCGATTCTAAGGCTGCGGTGCCCGGTAGATAATCCTGCGTTGAGCTAGAGGAAATGTCCAGCTGTGGGAGATAACCACTCCTACTTGTGAGTTGGACCACCATTGCAGTATTCAGAAAGTCAGCGAACAAATCCATTACACAGAAAAGATTTCCCTGTGTGCTCCATATATATATATATATATATATATATATATATATATATATATAAACACACATATATTCTTCTGAGGGGGGTGAGCACTGTCTCTGGGACACTCCAGGTCTCTTCCTCTTGCACTTCTCTCGGCCTCCTCCCGTTTCCTGCCTTCTCGATTCTCGCACTACTTCCCAAGCGGAGCGGCATAATTCCTCTGTCAGGCTTTCCGTCAGTTTGGTTACGCTGACGGGCAACCCTCTGGCCTTCATGTCTATAGTCGCCTCTTCCACTGTCTGGTACAACCGCGTCCCGTCGTCATAAAACAATTGAAGTTTTGCAGGGTACGAAGTTTGAAATCGAATCTTTTTTTTTTGCTTTAGTACTCACTTTACTTCACAGTATTATTTATGTTTCTGCATGACCGCGGAGGGTGGGGGGTAATCTTGGCCGAAATATTTTACTATTTCGTCTTAAAAACATTCTCTTCTTACCCCAGGCTCTTCAAAGAATCTTTGCCTTGTGACAGTACCGAAGGAATTTAATTATTATTGAGCGTGGCTTATCTGCTCTATCACGGGTAAGTTTTGCGTCTATCGAGCTATGCGTTCTCTCGACTTCAAGCTCCATATTCGAGGGAAGCTCCAGCGCGTCCCGCAGCAACTTTTCGACAAACTCTGCCATAGCCGAGCCTTCTGCTCCTTCGGAAACGTTGTAGATTCTGATAGTTTTCCGCCGTGATCTTCCCTCTAGGTCAAGCAGTTTACCTTCTTGGTGATTTAATTTTTTTTAATCGTCTTACTCAGTATTCCTTCCACGTTTTGTACGCGATCTTCCTCCTTCTCAATTAGAGTCTCTGCCACCGCTATTTTTTGATTGACGTTGACGAGCTTTGACTAAATATCACGTAGCTGCTGCTTTATTTATTTCCGGAACTCCCTTATCTCTTTCAGGATTTCTATCATATTCGCCGCTTCGCCTGAACGAGGCCCAGCGTCCGCCTCGCTGCACTCCTCTCGGCCGCAGACTCCGCAGTCTCGCTTTCTTTATTTCCATTCTTTTTCCTCATTCTTGCCCCTCTTTTTTTTTTCCTTTCAGTTTAAATATTTTTCAAAAAAGACTATATTTGATGGGTTAACGGGGCTTAATACGCTTTTTTCGGAGGAGCTAGAGAGTTAAGCTGCCATTCTCGACGATGACGTCACTGGAAACCGGAGAAACTTTTCCAAGGGCCATAGTGGATTGTGTTGGCCCATTGCCGAAGACTGCAGCTGGCCATCAGTACTTGTTAACAATTATGTGTTCTGCGATTTGTTTCCCTGAAGCGTTTCCTCTCAGAACTATCAAGGCCAAGACTTTATAAAAAAAACACTCATCAAGTTTTACACACTGGAAGGTCTGTCCAAAGAAATTCTATCTGACCAGGGTAGTGAATTTGCTTCGAAAACGTTCCGGCAGATAGTTGATGTCTTGGGAGCTACACATATTGTGTCGTCTGCATATCATCCAGAGTCCCAGGGAGCCTTGGAAAGGTTCCATTCCATTCTTAAAGTCATGATTGAAACACATTGTGTGGAAAATTAAAAAAGAAACTGAGATGAAAGTGTGTACTTACTTTTATTTGCTGTTAGAGACTCGATTCAAGAATCATTAGTATTCAGCCCTTTGAACTTGTTTTTGGTCAGCGGGCTAGAAGACCTTTAACCCTACTCACAGAACAGTGGTCTGATCAGAAAGTGTATGTAAGCCTGCTTAATTATGTTTTGGTATTCGGAGACAGACTTAACAAGGCAGGTGACCATGCGAATCAGAATTTACAGCACTCTCAGATAAAAATGAAAGTTTCGTATGACTGGGAAGCTAGGGAACAAAGATATTATTTTGGAGAAAACGTTCTGGTATTTTTCCCACTTCTTACCAACTCCCTTCAAGCGAGGTTTAGTGGACCATACCAGATAATTAAGAAAATTGATTCTATGAATTATGTTATTAGAAATCCTGACCGAAGGAAGGCTACTCAAGTCGTGCACATAAGCATGATGAAGCCTTTGCATGACACGTAGACAGCACCTGTGAGAACCGTTATGAAACTAAATAAAGACGTGGCGCATGGTACCGAGATACCAGATAATTTTAACAAGCTATGTGTAGCCTCCACAAGGCTCTGAAATTCTGTTGTTTTGGAAAATATTGACAGTAAAATCCATCACTGGAGCCTGAAAAACAAAATCAATTGAAGGGCTTAATAAGCAAGTATAAAGATTTATTCCCTGACATTCCAAAACAGTGCACAGCTGCAGTGCATGACGTAGTAATGAGTAATGTTGATCCGATTAAGCAGCACACTTACTGAATGAACCAAGACAAAAATCAAATGGCTGAACAAGAAATTTGATACATGCTGACAGCCGGCATTATTTGTCCATCTACCTCAGACTGGACGTCGACCTGGGGTTATTGTGCCTAAACCGGATGGAAGAATTAGATTCTGTACTGATTAGAGGAAGGTTGATGCAATAACCAAGACAGATGCTTATCCAATCCTGAGAGAGGATGACTGTATTGACTAAGTGGGGAAGGCTAAATACCATACAAAGATTGACCTGTTAAAATGATACTGGTGTTTTCCTTTGACAGAAAGGGCTAAAGAAATATCTACATTTGTGACAGGATCTGGGCTGTATGAGTGCAATGTTTTAAACTTTGGGATAAAAAAAATGCTCTAGGGACATTCCAAATGATGCTAATTTCAGTGATTCGGAGTTTAGAAAGTACAGAGGCTTATATTGATGATTTGGTTGCAAGGAAAGGCACATGGGAAGAGCATATTTCCGCAGTACAGAAACTGTTTTAAAGGCTGTCCAAGGCAAATCTTACTGTAAACCACGCTAAAAGTGAATTTCGCCACGCCGCCATCACGTACTTCGGTTATGTAGTAGGCCAGGGCCAACTGGCTGCTGTGCAGACCAAGGTTCAGGCCATTGCCGAGCTTCCTGTTCCGACTGGCAAAAAAGCGTGAAGAAGGTTTTAGGAATGCTTGGGTGTTACCGTACGTTTCGTTAAAACTTTGCGGACATCGCTCTTCCCCTAACGAAACTCCTAGGGCAGAGAGAAAGAGTTGTACGGAGTGACATTTCCAGGAGGCATTTGAAAGCCTGAAACCCATTCTGTGCAAACATCCTATGCTGAAAGCACCTCGTTTTAATAAACCATTTTCAATCGCGGTAGACGTTAGTGATGAAGCTGCCGTGCCAGTATTGCTGCAAAAGGGTGATGATGACACTCAGCATCCAGTAGCTTATTTCTCAAATAAATTTAAGGCGCACCCCCCAAAAAAATTCAACCTTTGAAAAGGAATTGTTATCTTTCATTTTAGTCTGCAGCACTTTGATGTCTATAAATGCCCTGCGCAGAGACCACTTGTGGTTTACACTGACCATAATCCATTAGTATTTCTGAGTAAAATGAAGGATAAAAATAGAAAGTTACTTAACTGGAGTCTGATCTTGCAAGAATATGGCACGGAAATAAGACATGTGAAAGATATTGATAACATTGTAGCAGACTGTTTGTCCAGCTATTAATTTACAATTTGTATACTTTTTTGCTAGGTTACCCGATAATTGCAAATGTATTGCGTCAAGCTACATTATTGATATTTAAGACAATTTTTTTTTCTCTTTGATTAAAATTTTTCCTAAAAGGAGCGAGAAGTGACGAGTTCTGAAGGTTTATTCAATATAGACTGTTCCTTTAAAAAGAGAATGAGTGCGTGTTTGTGCTAATTCAGAGAGAGAGAGAGAGAGAGAGAGAGAGAGAGAGAGAGAGAGAGAGAGAGAGAGAGAGAGAGAGAGAGAGAGAGAGGACAACGAACAGCCCGTGTTTTACCATGGTTACGGCATGGCGGAGCAAAATCATGTACAACTGGTGTTCTGCAGCTGTGGAATATATAAAAGGTCGACCGGCTTTGTAATCAGACGCACAGAGACACACGGAAGACACTGACGAAACCGACACTGGATGAGCTTTATGTACCCATGACAAGGAAGGTTTTTGCTCACAGTGTGGGACGGGGTGACCGGAGGGAAGCTATCGTTGTGTTTAACCCTTGCCTGGGTTGAGAGCTTTACCGCTTGAAAACGGCATTCTTTTCTGTGTGGTCACAGTCGGTGACTTTAAATGGAACATCGCAGGACATCGGGAAGTTTTGACGACATCGGCATTGGGAAAACAAATCACCTCTCTCTCTCCTCAATCTGCTCAACTTAGTCTCACGCACTGAACTGACTTCATACCTATAGCACCGTAAGACTGTATCATTTGCCACCTGAGCATGGAGAATTGTGGTAACTTTATTTATTCGTTTATATTTGCATAAACTCTGCTAACCCATTTGCCTTATCTTGCTTTATATTACTTTATTACGTAGTTACTAATAAAATAGTGTTTGATATCAGAAGACTCAGACTCCAGGTTGTTCGATTTCTGCTGGTCCTTTTAACCCGTTATGGGGTACGTACTCTTCCCATTCACACCCACGTCCGCACTCCCAATGGACTCTACCCCGTCCCATTGATTCCACCCATCCGCATTCCTAAACGGGACGCACACTTACTCATTCCCTCCTATCGCCCGAACATTCCAACTGGACCCCATCCCTTCCCGTTCACTCCAAATGGGACCCAGCCCTTTATATTGACTTCCACCATCTGCTTTCCAATGGGACACCTTTCAGTTCATTTACAACAGAAAAGGGATCTTGGAAATTGGCGGAGACGCCTGCATTCTGTATTTAATTGAACTCGGAGCGGGGTTTACTTAATTTGAAGAGAACGCCGATGGGTTTATTAGTTACAAGGAAAGCTGAGAGTCGTGTGGATGTTGACGACTTTGTAAAACTGACGATTTTACATCTCCTTGTGGAGACGGTGGATACGATCGGACTGACGGACCTTCAGCACGCCTTTCTGCAGGTGGTGGAGGTGGGGAAGGGGTTGCTGCGAGACGTGTATGATTTCTGTGTCCCCACGCCGGGAGATTCATTGCGCCAAGATCCCGGTATCCAGATAGCACATAGGAAGTTATACAAGGCACGGTTCCCGGTCTTCATATCCCAAACTGGGAATTTTGCTAGGCACAGTTCCTGATCTCTGTCTCCATACCGAGAGTTTTACCACGCACGATGTCGGGTCTCTGTATCGACACCAGAAATTTTTCCACACAAGTTTCATGGTCTCTGTGGCCTCCTCTCTCCACGACGCTTGAGAAATGACGCACAGGATCCGGAGATGAGGATATCAGAACGGTCTCTATCGTTAGCGATATTATTATTATTTGTGATAAACAGTTTGCGCAATCGAGTGGAGTGTGCCTGTCCTGCAAGGGGCTCCTGATTGAAAATGGTGAATAGAGAGAGGAGGGCAGAATTATTTAGAGTGATCACTAGTGTGGGCTGAGTGACAATGGGCGCCATGGAGGAGGCGATGTGTGGAATTAAGATGGCCGTAGTCACCTTGCTTCTCATGGGCTACAGGTTGGGAAGATACACTGATAAGAGAGTGGGAGTGACAGGCAGATTTAAAATGACCGACAGGGTGGGATGACGCGTTCACCGAAACCTGTCACAAGGGAGTGAGTTATGTGCTGATTAAAAATAGGATTCTGGAGCCCGAATAGAAAATTATCATGAGCGAGAGAGTGACGCACCGACATAATATTGTCACCAGGCAGAGGGCGACTCACGAATTGAAAATAGTCAGCAGGGAGGGAGGCATGAGCCAAGAGAAAATGGACGCCAAGAAGGTGAGTAACAGACTGACAAGTCAGAGGGTGTGGCGGTCCGACCAGAAGTAATCCTTGATTCACAATGGCCAACAGGGAGGGGGAGAAGCACCGGGTAAAATGTCCTAAATGGAGACAGTGGCACATGAGAAGGGGGGGGGGCAATGGCTCGATGAAAAATGATCTGTTGGGAGATAGTGACTCTCTGGCATAAAATGGCCTCTGCTTCGCTTCAACTGTCCGACGGGGCAGTTTATAGTTCGTAATACCTTGTTCAAAGTGATCGCCGGGAAGAAAGGGGGTCAGACGCCGAATGAACACGGACGTCACAATCGGTAATTTTGTTGATAAAAAGGAAGAGATGCGGTGACTGAAGGAGACCCCGTTCGGTCGGGTTGAAACGGCAACCAAGGAGGGAACGACGCCTTGGTTAAAATGAACGCCATGGAAGCAGTGAAGGATACGTTGACTTCAAATGGCCAACGCTTCACTTGAAATGGCTGCTGGGCAGAGAGTGAAGTGTGTTATTGATTGTAATAACAGAATTCTAATTTGGTTTATATACTCTTGGGTATTGTAGATATGTTTTTATTTAATAATTTTGTAATTGAATAAACTAATATATTTTTCTCAGATATTCACACATACACATATACATTTGGAGGACGAGCGACGGGTTTGGAAGGAAGAGTGGCGATGGGACGAGGAATAGACTGATGGGACGGTGAGCGTGGCGAAGACACTGACTCAATAGGGGACGGAAAGGGGATGGGCGAAAGTTCCTGTCACAAACTGGTGGCCGACATGGATAAGGTGAAAAGGGTCCGAGGAGGAGTGTAACGACAGGAATGGAGGGGGAGTGATGGGACGGGGAGTGATAGGCCTGGGAGTGAGGGAAGGTGATTCGACATGGAGGGAAGGTACGAAATGGGATGGGAAGGGAGAGGATGTAACGGGACGGGAAGGTGTGTTCTAATTGGACAGGGTGGGGAGGAACAGGATGGGGAGTGTGGGTGGAGAGACTTTTTCCATAGTGGATGAAGGATGCATGGTGAAATCCCCTTCGCAAATAAGACGAGATCCAAGAAAGGGGGCGTGGACGGGGGAAAAGGGGAGCAAGGGGTCGGGACGCGGTCAGGGCTGATGGGACGGAGATTTGAGTGTCTAAACGGAGGAATAGGGGAACAACTCACTCAGAGACGGAGGAAAGGGACTGAGTGGGATTGCGAAATTTCCCAGCGGAAGATACCCCCGACGCGTTCTCCTACTCCAGTATTTCTCTGATTATTGCAAACATCGAGTGAGCGGATGCGTCTTTGGAAACAGTCGGAGACCCAAGCAATCAGCCCATTCTTAACTGATCCACATCAGCCGTCTGAATGGCCCCTCCGCGCCCGAGAATTTTAGATGCCTCTCCATTCGAAAAATGTTGGCAGAAACATGCGCCCTTCTCCTGACACGTGCTCTGTAACTACGTCATTAGGTGTATTGGGCTTCCCGTCGCACCAAACATCTTTTCAAGTGCGTGCATGTAAGGCGCAGAAGTGCCAAGGGGTTTCTATGCCTTTACGGCTCTCACCCAGCAGCAGCCCGCTCGCTCAGACTTACTACCAACCGCTGTCTTTTACGTCATCGGAACACTGCCACACGTCTGACAACTGAGAGGTCTGCTCCACCCAAGTCTAATACTCCTGTTCTCCTTTGGGGATAGCTGGGGCTCTGAATCTGGGCTTGTCTCAATTTATTCGCTAGAGAGTTAAGGGCGGACACTAACTCTAAATTCTAACTTTCATTTGAGGACGGAGACTCATTAGACATTCCAAACCCGACCAATCCCTCCTTTTGCTGAGCAGAAACGAGTGAACCTGTCTTTGAAGTCTCTTCTCCAGCTATGGGAGACGCGCATTGCGATTCGGCCTGCTCCGCTACAGTTTTCCTTCCCGGAAAATATGGACAGTCCTCTGACCCCATCTCCTGGGGCCCCAATAATACCAGACAGTTCCACTGCCGTTTCGTCGCACGAGTGTGAGCTAAAAAAAGTTTATGCTCGCCGTTTTAGTAAACCTCCACCTTTAAAGGTAACCCCGTGCATTCATAACACTGCTCAACCTCGGCCACATACAGACGAACTCATCGTAATCGCTTTACAGGACAATAGTTTAGCACAGACATAAACACACCAACCACTGGTTCAATCCTCAGGGCAATCGCACAGCATCCAACGAAATCTATCCCGAAATACCCCACAATTGTAACTCACGAGTTCTGTCGGCTGCCTAACTCTAGGGAAGACAATCTCTGGCCCCGCCAAACTTGTGAAATGTGAAATGCAAAACGACTTGTCTGTGTGGATGCTGCGTGATTTGTTCGAAATCGGTACCACGAAATAACAGACAGTACTCCATATGCAATTAAACAATTTAGTTTTATATATATAATTTCCTAAAGGGTTAGTAATGGAAAACTAAAAGAAAAGGGCCCATTTTAATGAAACAGTATAATTTGCACAAGTTGGATCTTAGCCTTCGCCGACCCATTTCGATCTCCTTGCCTTCGTTGGGTCATAGCTCTGTTCCGGCGTCTTCTCTTTTCAGCTCCTATGAACAAATAACCCAGATCCCCTCGGAGTCATGCACTCAGTAAGAGAAACACAGTCCCCTCATTTTACGGCTGTCTTTCCAAAGCACCCGTTATCTCTAAGCATAACTCAGACAACGCTTCTTCAGATAGACCATGACATTAGAAATGAATTCTTTACAGTGTGTATTATGAGTTTTTCACGTTCACTATCCCAGCGTCTCCAGTATCGTCTACGCTTTTTTTTTCCGGACTCCGTCCAGAGATTTTCAAGTCATAAGTTCCCTAGATTCCAGCTTGGGTCTCCGGTGACTCAGGTCTCCATAACCTTTGTATGCTCCAAGCAAGTTTATAAATAAGATACGCTTAATTCAACAGATTAACATTCAAATCAATAGTGTAAATATGGAAGATTCCGCTACCGATGTGCCTTCTAGCTGGTAATAGCAATTACACTAACATTAGCCCCGGACATTCTGAAACATCCGGCGTACTGTTAGTGTCGTTAACACTCCCATGCTAAGATAAGGCCAGTTTTCAGTTCGTCCGCCATCTTCTCTCGGAAACAGGGAGACCTAAAGGTAGATAGGTGAACTGGACCAGATAGATCTGCACCAGAGATTTGTGAAAACGTTATCTGAAGACGTTTTTGAGGCATTAGTAATGATTCTTTAAACCTACTATCGCCTCCCGTCAGGAGTGTTTTACCCTCGTAGTCTTCATCGCTATTCAAGACATACAAGATCCTCTGTTACCAATTGATCAGGATTTAATTTCATTTTTTTAATGGACAGAGCGAGCCACAATCCCACACCACATCCCCGAAGCGTCTACCTTTCATACAGTGTGTATCCTTGGATGTAATGCTCCCAAACATAATATTTTTCAGACACTGCTCTGTGATGTCCACATTCATATTCATGCCAACCTTTAACTGCTATACAAGATAACCTGTCCTTTGCCTTATAATGCTTGGATTCAAGTATGAAACCTCCTGTCGTTTAATATTTTTCTGCATACTGTCCCTTAGTTTAATGTCCAATTTATCACTGGCATCAGTGATTTAACCTGTCACAGAAACGTGTATGAAATGAATCCATGAAGTTGAACAGCGTCTGAGACTATCTGCTTAATCCAGAAATTAGAACATAGCAGGCGTTTACGTTTTTCTCAAAGTCGTTGTATATTTTCGATTGAAAGGCTGATCTGAGCAGTCCACGATGTGGAGAGATGTGTCCGTGCGTGTGTGTGTGTGTGTGTGTGTGTGTGTGTGTGTGTGTGTGTGTGTGTGTGTGTGTGTGTGTGTGTGTGTGTGTGTGTGTGTGCGTGTGTGTGGTTTGTATTTTTCATTCGTGGAAGCAGAGTGGAATACTATTGTCACAGGTAGCGAGATATTGCAAAAGTCAGTCGTCGTTATGGCAACCACACAGTTGAGTTCAAACTCAAATACACCTGAGTGAAACCAAATGAACAATGAGAGTTCGAGTTCATTTCTGTCGTACAAGAGGTCCAATCGATAGTTTTACAATAGCGAAACATGTTTTTGAAAACTTCATGCCTAATGAAATTTGGCGATGATCCTCGTGAGATGGGGTATGGAGAGATGGGGTCTCGGAAAAAAAAACTGTCAATCACTAACAGGGTCAGGGTCAATGGAGCTCCACGATAGCGTAACTGTTAAGGCGATAGGAGGTTAATTAGGCATTTTAATTTCTCCTTTGATGAGGCCAGTGTAAAACTGCTGGCTTGTTGGTCGGTGCAGCTTGGCGAGCTCAATATCCAAATGAATTAAAAAAAACGTATATAAAATGAAGGGGGGGTGTGATTTTCGTTACATATAATTACAGCTTTCTGTAATTTCTTGCTTCTTTGGGTTCATCATGAAAACCAAATCTGTTTTGTATCCTGACATATATCCAGACAGGTCGCATTTTGGAGTGGTTTTGTAATGGAAAAACAATATCACGTTGTTCTCCCGACTTAATTTTGGCCTATGTATTAGCCCTAGAGGTATGTTCCTTGTCTGGAGCGTCTACATAACGGGACAGGACAGAGCAAATTGTTCAGAGTTTCAAAGTTCCAATTAACATCAGATTATTAATACAGTACACATGTTCGAAACAAGAAATCCCTTATAATAAAATATTAAAACACCATAGCACCGAAACTCCCCCTTCCCCTCCTGCCGCACCAACAGCTGACTCATCTGCACTCCCTTACAATCCATAGATGCACTGATTCCGCCACCCTCCACGCCACACAGAACTCTCCACCATGTAATGAACAGATGAATCCCCAATGCGTCCTTGATCCAGATTCCATCAAAATCGAGTTCAGAAACGAGAACTCCGGTATCTCAGTCACTTTCTTTCTCCTTTCTTTCTCTCTCTCTCTCTCTCTCTCTCTCCCCCACGGAGGAACAGAGATGTTGCTCTTACGACAATGAGAACGGAGCCAGATGTTCGCTGTACCGAAGTTATGCTCTTCCGTCGCTTCACCAAGTTTCCAACATTGAGAACTGACAGAGGCGACAGAGAGAGTGAGAGAATAGGGGGAATTCTTGTATGTAGGGTCCTTCCTCCAACAGAGGCTGACGATTAAAAGACACTGGTGCTCTCTCGGTGTTCCATTCTGGGTGTTTCAATCTAGCACGGCGCTTCAGACGAAATCGTCAAGAAGGGGTCGTCCACGATGCGCTTCTATCCACTTAACTCCGAGGGCGCAAGTCTCCTCGGTCGTTCCTGGAGAGAAGCGAAACGATAGGCTGCAGAATTGTTCCGAAATCCAAACGCTTGCAAAGACTCGTAGTTTTAATTGTTGATCACGGACTCTTGACAGAACCACAGCAAATTCAAAAATATAAGAAAGACATAAAAGAAGCGAAATAACCAGTTTCGTGGACGAACTGAAAGAAGTCGCCTGGGTCTGTGGAATTTGCTGGGCCATCTTGCCTCGCACTTCTTTTTTTACTTGCATCGTAACTTGAGTCTTTGATTCATCTACACCTTTGCATCATTTATAAAGAAAGAGCAGTGTTCTCAGTCCTGCTTCCTGAACTCAGTTACTACTCTTTCGTTTTGCTTACATTGAGGTTGATGGGTTCACCATTCATTATCCCATGTTTTTCTCCATTTTCTTCCTATAATTTAGGCACACCATCTCATTTCGTGCTTCGTCTCCTCACTGCTTGAAAGCATACCCGCTACAGTGGTATGCCGTCATGGAAATACAGCTAGAGTGGAATATATGCCCACAGTTGGAAGTGAAAGGGAGGAAATTAAGAGGATGAGAAGCCCAGTGTTAAGGATAATTATCTCCGATATATTGCTGACTATATTAAACCATTGCCGTCTCTTGTTTAGGAAATCAATGATTCATGCCGACAGAAGTGCGTTCACCATGGAACTCAGCTGGCCTGCGCTATGAGGCGAGTGCTCTGTAGCTGCACTGTGCTGTGTGGGGCCCAGTCAACGTTAAACTATATATAGGGAAAATGGTTCTATTTAGATAGATTGCGAGGTCTTAACAACAGAATAACATCCCGGCGATTGCATTCAATGTACCAAAATTTGAATGTCACCATGGACAGTGTAGAAAACGTGACCATGAATGCCAAGAGGAGTTTAGTGCAGGTAAGTGTGCAGAACATTGTTTTGGACAGTCGCGTTAGGACGTACATTGTGAGCTTTCACGATCCTGGCGTGTGCTTTAGAACACACAAAGTTCACGTGTCTGTCCCTAAAAGTGTTGTTACATACAGACAAGCAGGTGAAGGAGACTTTTGACATGGTGGCTTTCATGTGTTGCAGTTCAAAATTCATCTGTGCAATAGTCAGGACGCATTGGAGTTTCACATTCATCATTAATCAGTCTGCTATCGGAACAATAATTTGGCCATGGTGCATTTGTAGTTTTTAGGCATATTGTTAGAACTGAAGGAATGCGAGAAACTAAACAGCTAAGATTTTTTTGTTTGGAACTGCGGAGAACGAGGAATGATATTAGAGAGTGTAGGGGCACGGTTAAGTTGAAAGCAGTCACATTGTTCTTTTATTCAGCTATGTCTAGCAAGTATTCTACACTAAGGGGTGATGGTTATATACCAGAAAACGTGACTGATGCAGAAACAATAACAACTTTTAAAGAATGTTGCACAAGCACATATATTGGAGAGGTCCAGATCAGCATGTATTGTAGGATTACGGATCTGAATGGCAGGCTGCAGTTCTGGTTTTCCCTTTCTCTTGCTTTCGCACGTGATACAGCTGCCAAACGACCACCCTCCATGTTGAACACGGGCCATCTCCGACAGTGCGACATTGACCCATCCCAATCACTTTGCAAGTATTGGACAGCTGAATACTTTGCATTGTTGAGATATTATCGATGCTCCTCACTGGCCAATATCATTTCTTCATTCATATTGTGTAAAAGAAAATTATTTTCTCTTGCAGCGCATCAAAATACAGTGTTCTCTGAATAAGCTTTCATATTCCAGTCAAACAACAGTAAGACGGTAGCGGGATCTATCAGGAGAAACTGGAAATAATGTAGTGTAGAGGAGGGAGGGTGTTAGCAAAATAAAAGGGCTCATGAGTTTCATTGTCTCCTTCTTTCTCGTGGCAAATGATACAAATATTGAACGACCTCCTGCAAGGCTAGACACGTACCATCTTTGTTAGTGAGACACTGAACCACTTCCAGTCACTTTCGAAGTGTTGGACAGCTGATGTGTTGCGTTTTTGAGATATTATGGAAGCTATTCAGACTGCGTTATTCACCAACCAGTATCATAATGTCTATAAATCCTTCATTTGCTCCTGCCACACTTCTAAACACGTTGGTCTCAGAACACTGCTTTAGCACCAGAGATACTTGAATAAGATATCCATTTACTGAATGGTGAAATGGCGTGTTTATTGAATTAACGTGAGGCACCAAGAAGTTCAGATCATCTTGGAGGTATGTTCCCTGCAGGATCACTGAGTGAGCGCTGAAGTTACTTACTCGGGCGGTACGATCTGTTGAGGAAGGTGAATCATTGTGATGCTTAATAGGGAAGGTTCATCGGCGCATTTTTTTACCCAGTCGCAGCAGAGCGGAACATCCCCTCTTGTTTGTTCATTGATTGTAAATTAACAATTAACAATTGATGTAATTAAAAGTTGTACCCAACTTTTTATTTCCCCCTGAGAATCCTGGCTTTCTATAAAATGGGAAGGTTTCCAGATCTCATTTGTGCTCTGATGTGAACCACCAGAGAGAATCAAAACCAAATACAAGGATGAGTCGAGCCCCGATTCTACAGGCAAAATAAGTTTACGATCGGATACTAGAGGTGTTTGCTTTGCCCAGTAAGTTAAAATTACGCATTGTTTAACAGTTTCCGACCATTCCGCAACTCGTTGCTTTTCTATTTTGCAGTGGGTCCAGGTTATGCATCGTAATGCGTGCAAATTAAAATGTTACATACTCCAGGGAGAGGTGCACGGTGCAGCGGCATCGGTCTGTGCAGAGCATGGGTAAAACAGACCGATCTATGAAGAAGGGATGTCCTCACCTTTGTTGCAGACAACAGATCATTCAGTAATAACACACACAAAATATTGGTGGAACACAGCAGGGCAGGCCTGGCCTGCTCTGTTCCACTAGCATTTTGTGCGTGTTGTTTGAATTTCCAGCATCTACATATATCCTCGTGATAGATCATTCAGTAATGGAGGTTTAGTGAATTGCCGTCAAACCCTGAGCAGATTTATTGTAAACAGTTTATTGCATTCGAGGCTGCACGAGTCATGTAACATGCACACAGTCACATGCACACTGTGGCATTTGGAGATAAAGAGCGACCAGGAGCTCTGTGGTTCACTGTTTCACCAAATGGCTTCAAATACAATGGGATGGGACATCTCCGGAAACATAGTTACGTTCTGAACACAACAAGGGCAAAATATTGGAAACCAAAGATAAATGGATTTCTTTATTATTGTTTTCGGGAATAAAAACCTTCAATACCTATCCTTGTGAAGTTAAGCAGACGCGTGGTATTTCAAGTACTTTTTTGATCATTATTGTGCAAGGAAAGCGAAAACCCTTCCTTACCGGTCTGAGTTTCATTGAATTCTCTCTCAGCCGTGCGCCTCGTTCCTTTTATTACCTCTCAGATCAGCTGGAATAAAAAAAAAATAGTAAAAATAAAGATCTTCCCTTGAATGTCCAGGTTCTGTAAATTAATGAAACAAATTAAATATTGTATTTCGGTGTAATTATTCTTTCCTTTACCTGGCCGCGCGGAATATATTCACGTGGCTCCCTCCAGCAAATCTAAGAGCTAGCCGCGATCCACTCTGAATTTTGTGTGTTGTCTCACTCAGATATATTGTTATACATTCGTCCGAGAAATAATTGTTCAGGGGGTTATCTGTGTTGAATGTTGTGACGCCGCTAGCCATCATTGGTCTGTATGCGCCGAGCTGGAGTGACTGGGTTACGCGTTCTGTGGTCAAGGCACCCTCAGTCCTTTATGACGTATGTTAATTATTTTTATTGGCGAACCGGTTGCCATTCATCATTTATCCGTCATCGTCTTCCACGTCTTTCTGCATGAAATTTTATTTCTACGTCCACCACATACCTTTATGCAATACACAAGCTTCCTTGTCACCACGTCGTATCTGAATGTGTCGACGTGGTATACAGTCGCCTTCACCTTCGAGCGATATGTTGCCATGTGTTTTCAGAAGTTTAGAACAAAGTACTGCAGAGTGAAAAACTGTAAGAATCCTTGCAGGGGTAATTCTGTTCCTGATTTCCTTGCAGAACATCCCCTCTCTCTTTGTACTTCAACTTTTGCGAAGAATTGGCAACATTTCATGGGGTATTGACTATTAGCCTGAATGTCATAAGATCGCCAGCATTTGTCGCGTTCACCCGATTTAAAGTTTTCTTAGGTACCATGTGCGCCTTTGGTCTAATGTTAAAGTGTTGACAGTTAAACATATCCTGGTAGCCAGTAAATCCCGAAAGGGATTTCGCAGTCAGAGGAGTGAAATTTTTCGTCATTCGGGAATGGAAAGTAGAAGAAAATCCATAATTTTGCTTTTTAGCGTATTCGGAATTTTTATGTTGCTCAGTATGACAGCAGCTGTGAATGATTTTATCGTCGGTTTTAACAAGCGTCCTGATCGCGAATATTACTCAACCGCATGTCTAATTTCTGAATCCGGACGTCTGCTCACACGGCTCAGTTCCTGCACAAGCAGCTGTATTTATGCAGTGACACAAACTAAATTCAGAGAAGAGATGAAGACGCTAATAATGTCTCCCTACCGTTTTATTCTGTCATTGACCAAGAAACATATAAGACAGAACAGGTCGTCAGATCCTGCGTGGTACACGGTTCCTTCCGTGCCTGCTGTTACAGGAATGTGGATTGTCATTTAAAAAAAAGATTGACAATCATTTAATGATTTTAAGCTGGCATAGCGTTGTCAATTCATATGGCTAATTTGTGGCATTTTAATTATATTAATTCCTTAACTCAGAAAGAAATGCTTTAAAGTCTGTAGTCGCTAGTTTTTTGGATTCTGAACCGAAAATTTCATCGAGCCCATTGCGAACCAAAGAAAGAAATCTGGACGAATGTCAAGAGTATAAGAAAGTTAAGGAGCAACCCGCCATCCACCTTAATCGCCTATCGAACAGCAAACAAGAAATTGAATAACTCTCTGATATACACTTCCCAAAATGTTTCTTGTTAGACTCTGATAGAGCGTGTAACCAGGGCATTTTTCTCCGAACCCTGACGACAGTGTGGCCTATCACACAACAAGAAGTGGCGTCCCCTTACATTGCTCAGAGATGCTATTGGATACACACGGGACAGAAGGATGAGCCACAGGTCCAGGAGAATTGAGCGGAAAGAACAAGAGAAATCACGCCGGGGTAGACAGCCATCCATACACTGGGAGGTAGGAGTCACTTGCACACATATACATAACAGGAAGTCTTCCACACTCAAAGACATCACATTAATCACGACAGGGAGAGTAAAGATGGGGTGACCAAAAGTCTCTGCACGCACGGAAATTACGAGATAGCACCCCTTACTCCGAGCAAGAGGGTAAGTTTTCGATTACAGCATAAGGTATAGAGCCTGACGTCTCCAGTACGACCCCAGGACTGTTTGCCGTAGGTTAACCAGACTCTGCCATGCCCAACACTACCCAATACTGCCCTTCACAGTATGAACACACGCGATCATTCCCAACACACCTCCAGCACTGCTGTCTGTAGTTTATCCAGACTTGGACGTTCCCAACACGACCCCAGGACTGCTTTCTATAACTGAAACAGACTCTGGAGGAACCGATCTGGCCATGTGGAATCCAGTTGAAGGAGATGGAATTCTCTGCATCGCTGTTCCGGAAATCAGATACCCACATTTCAGAGGGCTTCCGCATTTTGGGAAATTGCTGGACAGTTAAACTGAGAATCTGAAATTTATGCTTTGGAAGCTTGGAATATCTGGGAGAACAATCCCAAAAAGTATTTTTCTCAGCCAATAAAGCTGTTTTCTTTTTTAGAAAACATAAAACATGTTTCTCCAGTTTTCTGGCATAGCAATTTTGAGTTTGATTTTCTTTGGAAAAAGATTTGCCTTGTAAATTACAAATAAAAGATCGCTTTTAATTTTGGTCTGTTTTAAAGTGCAGTTGAAAATTAATTCCTACGACGCTTGAAAACAGATTAAATTCGCTGCTGCCTGATCTTCAAATTAAGATGATTTGGCCAATACTCACAGATTCGGCACCGTTGAGATAAAGTTGAAAATGGCATTAAAGATCCTGCATTACTCGCAGGTAATCATCACCGTATTGCAGAATCGCACGTGTGTCGGGATACGATAGCAACTAATTCAAGAGACACTAATACAATAACAAAATGGTGTAGGCAGAGGAGATCCGATAAAGCAGTAGGCATGAACAAAAAAGAAAGGATAATGATCAAATATGTATTAATTTAGTTTGTTTTTGGAGATTGTTTCTCGTCAATACACAAGGAACAGAACAGAACCAAGGGTAGCATTGGTGACTGTAAAGAGAGAATGGATAGATAATGGAGAAAGCTTACTCCAAGTGATCCTCAATGGCGATAAGAAAGCTAACATGTTTGCAGGCAAGATATTGGAACGGGACCGGGTACGTGCAGATAGGGGAATTTTGAAGACAGAGGGGGAAAGAAGCGAAGGGCATGGAGAAAAGGAGACAAATTAGAGTACGAGATGAAACCTAATAAGCAACTGGCACCGTACCTATCTGAATACCCGAGAGCTGAAAGTGCCCTGGGAAGGTTGACGTAAATACTTTAAACCCAATGTTTACTTCAACCCAAGAGAAGTAAATAATGCATTTGGTTGCAATGGAATTAACCATAACTTGAAGCACTGTAGGTTTTACTCCAGAAGCAACACGGCAGTGATATCCACAGTCGGTCAACGCACGATAATCGCAAACGCCTTTTCACATCATACGAGGTTAATGAGGTTCAACACAGGGGACATGGACAACTCGAATTTTTATTATTGGCGGGGCTGGATAATCTGTTTTGCGTATACAAACATTTTGGTGCCGCATAGCGTACACTGGTACAGAACTTTTTTGCTAAAAATAAAATATAATAAATAAGCTACCATTATTGCGTATCACAGTGTAACCTTAGTTCTGTTTCAGTTCCGGCATTTAGTTAAAGACGGAAACGGAAAGTCTAGTGGGGTTACACACACATGAATACTGAGCGGGCACTGTTTCAAAGACGTAATACTGGTTTGGCTACAACTATATATTTTACGAAAGATGTTGCGATCTGTCACTGGGTTCGGATATGGCCCAAGTACGAAGCGAGAGTCTTTGAAGCGTGTCGATAGGTCATAGACATTAGTGCGACACTTGTTAGAGGGAAAATAAAACAATAAACAGAGCTGTCAGCAAAATCTCTCACATGGAAAGCGAAGCTAATGCTGCGGCTGTAAAGAATTACTGAAAGTAAAAAGAACGCTGTTAGTCTTCAGAGTCATGCAAACCCACAACCCAATTTCTCAGGCAAGCCGGAATGGAAGCAGACAACAAAAAACGTTGCCTTGCTCATCTCACCTCTGGACAAGTTGTACGATGAAAAGAATGGAGTTGAATTCTATCACAATGACATAATAATCAGTTGACACGCGCATATTCACGAGCGCAGATGCCCTATCTGCTGCGCTGCCGAACTCGTGGTCTCGCCGCACATATAGACAGGAGGAAAGGGAAGTGAGTGATGTTGGAATGACTGGCGTCAAGAGAGAGATAGTAGCAGGCTTGATCTGGAACACAAGGAATTCTGGGTGCATCTTAAGTAATGCTAGTAATCGCAATCTAAACGACACATTGTTAACAGCTTCTTTCCACCACTAACAGTCCCACCTAGCGCAGGGCCAATTTTCGCCTCTCGATTTTCAGTGGAATATTCTCATAGTTGAAGAGCGGGGGCTGGAATCCCTTCTGGCATTTGAAGGGAGAAGTACTTCTGGAAGACGACCGGATGTTATTGCGGGCGATCTCTGGCCAAACCAATTATGAGCTCTAGCACGTGGGGTTGGAAGAACAATGCCAGGGCTGGGTTGTCTCCAACTCCTGGTTCACTTTCTTAGTTTGGTCATCGGATTTGGGGTGATAACCAGACGACAGGCTGGCTATGGCTCGTAAAAGATAGCAGAAAGCTTTTCAAAAATGAATTTGTGAGGATGTATTTGAAGCATGTGAAGAGGAAAGCCCACCGGGCTTGACGAGCGTTGAGTTTCTCAGCATCCTAAATATATTAGAGGTTTTTCTGATCTGTTCAGACCAAGAATCGATGCTCTGCCCCTTCAGCCAGTGTCGCCATTCCTCAAGGGACTCCTGGAAAGCCATAAGTTTCTGTTTCCCAACATCGTAATTCCTCTCGGCCAGAGTGAAGGGAAAGAAAGGCAAAGGGATTAACTGGCTATCCACAGATGAGCGCTGGGAGTGGACAGCTAAAGCGACATCGGATGCCTTCCACTCGACAATGAATGGCTGTGATAGGTCTGGGTGCTGCAGCAATGGGCCAGTGGTGGAAAGTCATGTTAACTCCAAACATTCTTGCTCGGCACCGTCCGCCAAATCGAATCAGCCTGAGACCTTCTTTGTGAGTCCATTAATAAGAGCCGTGATAGAGTCGAAATACCGACTATGAAAGCTTGCAATTCCCATGAAGCATTGTACCTGTTTCACGGTAGATATCTTGGGCCTCTCTGGAACTGTCGGAACTTAACTAGTGGAGACCATGTTCCAGTAGCATTTCAGGCGAATCAAACAAATAGAATAAGATTTCTTTGTAATAGTTACCTTCGAGCAGAAGTTGGAGGGTTTGGTTGGAAAGGTAGCTGCCACTCAGAAGTCGACCAACTTGCGTCTTAACGTTGATCTTGCCTATTAATTCCAGAGACGGAACTCTCCATCATTGAGCAAGACAGATGCACATTGAATTAGCTTTATTTATTTCTTACATCCGGCACATACATGAGGAAAAAAAATCTTTACGTTACGTTTCCGTCTAAATGTGGAACGTGCAATCGGAGTAATTTGTAACATTTTTTTAAAAAAATAAATAGAACAGTCAATGTAACATAGAAATACACTCAAATCAGCGTGATTTCATCAGTTTGATGGGCTGGTGGAAGAAGATGAACCGGAGATTGTTGGTTCTGGTTTTTATGCTGCTGTATCGTTTCCCGGACGGTAGCAGCTGGAATGGATTGTTATTGGTTTGACTTGGGTCCTCAGTGAGCCTTCGGGACTTTTGGCACACATGTCCTTGTAAATGTCCTGAATCATTGGAAATTTGAAGCTAATGATGCACTGGGTTGTCCGCACCACTCTCTGCAGAGCCCTGCTGTAAAGGGAATTGAATTGAACTGACAGCGTTTCTTACAACCTTCACATACATGCGGAGTAAACAAGAAAACGTTACGTTACGTCTCTCCAAGACCAGGAAGCAGTGAGCATTTCCGAATTAGGGGAGACTGACTAAAGAGAGAAGCAACCCATCTGGATATCCCTCCCTAATAACGCGTATCCTCTTTCAGTGGGCGCTTGGGACACGCCGCCCAGAAGTGTCCCTTATCTCCACAATTGAGGCAGCAACCTTTTCCTCCTGAAACAGACGCCTGAGCCCAACTTGCACCCTGCATGGAGTGGCTGCTGGTTGGCGAGGTTGGGCGAGAGGGCGAGGAAAGCCGATCATCAGACGGTGAGTAGGAAGTTTGAACATTCTTTCCCTGCGGCACTCCTGCATTCAGTCCACACTGGGTTGCAGTGATGAGAGATTTCTCATTACTACCCGCCTCCACTGCAATCGTACAGAACCTGACTGCACAGGCTCTCACCATTCGTCTGTCTTGGCGCAGGGCAAAGGATCGTTGGGCATACTCCTGACTTCGTATTGGAAGGTCAAAATCCCTGTTTAAATCTGCAACTACATGTCGGAACGACTTGGCTGCAGCGTATCCTTGCTCCCGTAATGCGTTAAACTGACTGTAAGGAGATCCATCTGGAAGATTGATCATGTACTCCAGTTCTCGCACACCTGCAGGCCAAGCTTGGAATGCCAACTCGTAATGGGTTTTTAAATTGCTGCAGCAATCGATATTACTGGAGTATTTGCCTGGTGGTGGAAAACTGTAAGGACGAGGGAGTCAGAGGTTATCCGGAGGTGTGTGACAGCTCTTGTCCGGGGCAGGATCGGGGTTGCTATTAGCAGACAAGGCAGAACTGTAGAAATGAGGATCAGCGAGATGCTGGGAGTGGGACTGACGCGACCAGAGGCTGCTGAATTGCGTTGGCGAGAACGCTAATGGCTGTCACCTGACGCTGGCTTTCCGCAGTTCGTTCGTGGACGGCGACCGTGATAGCGGAAATCGCAGAGACCTGACTATGACTGCTTGCGGTGAGTTGTTGAACAGTTGCAGCTATGAGTAACCCAAGGTAATTTCTAAAGTAAGTACATGATCGACACAACATTGTAGGCCCAATGTCCTATATTGTGCTGCAGGTTTTCGATGTTTCCATGTTTCTTTGTTTCTATGATACCTGTTCCTAAAGATGAGACTGGACTTATCGGCAAGAGATTATCTGCATCATTGTTTCAATAATCTCACTCAGAGCAGATACATTTGTCTGTCGCTTGACCCTCTCGGACAAATGAATCTCAGAACCATGGTCAGACACTCTCTTTCTCAGGTGGACCCATCGTTGTGTTGATCGAGATTAGCTGTTATAACGTTCGTCCAACTGCGGAGATAGAGACGCTGAAGCCAGTCGATAGTTCAAAGACCTTAATGCCATCAGAGTTCAGAGGGAAAGTAAAGCAATATTTTCTGGAAGAAACAGGGCCGTTAAGGGAAACTCTCAAATGAATAACCATCCCAACACCAGGGCTGAAAAGGAATAAACAAAAGTAAGACAAATACCGCTCGTCTTCAGCGTCAGGCGAGTCGACAGTACAGTCTCTCAGCAGACTCCAATGCAAGCGGGTAACGTAACGTTGCTTTGCCTTGACCAGGACTCGATCAGTGCTACGAAGAAAAAAATGTAGTTAAATACCATCACAATTAAATATTAATTGGCTGGCATGTGCATTCTCAGGAGGATATTTGCTGACTCTACTACGCTGCCGAATCCATGTTTGTGACAGTTGCGGATGAAATATGAACGATTTAATTGCAATAAGTGGAGGGCCCTCTTCCCAGGGCAGTAAGAGTCTGAAACCAGCAGAAGTGTTAAATGCAGGTTTGCTTACAACACTTAAGGCAAATTTGGATAACAATTTATTGGGAGGTCCAATATCGATGGGACGAGATGCAATATCAGTTTTGCACTGAAGGATGAGTTGACGAGCCTGTTTCAGTGTCGTACTGCTATAAAATTCTCTGCTCTATGACTCTGTTACCGAATGCAACGGCAGGATGTTCTCCAGAGGGTAAATGTGCTTCCGACAGGCTGGGCGTCGTGTGGCTTTAATATAGGTTCTCAGAATTTTTCTTATAGTCTGATTTCGGTCCATTGTACGTCGAAATATATACCGTGCTTCATGTGCAAAACTTGCAATCGAGTTAGGCAATGTATTGCAAAAACAACGTGTTGTTTTCCAAAATGAAACTAGGTATTACTTTTTGAATTTGGCCGCTCCTAACTTACTCTTACGTAAGCAGGGAACTGTTGCGTTTGAACACATGAGACAACCCGGCATGGAGCTTAACATTTCAGGCAGCATCTGTGAAGGTTTATAGATAGCTGACTCTGCGAGTGCAGACAACTTTTGTGGACCCTTCATATAATCCATGATACACGGCTCTTCGAGGAGGCTTTCAAAGCGCACAAATAACCATTTTGTTCTAATGCAAATACAGAGGGGTTCGACATTTAGTGTCAGAATGCTCCTTGAATTATCATTAATCCTAAATCCCCGACACGCGGATATTTCAGCAGCTGCAATGACAAGCCGCTGCACCGCCGAAAGCTCAGTTACTGAAACTGGTTTCAGAATGCTGAATTCTTCCGCCTGCATCTTTAGCTGGACCTTCACTTTGCGGTAGCTGAATTGACGCAAATTCAGCTATTGTGCTGTTGCATAAAATGTCAATGACCCCCGCCCCGCTTCTGCAAACTTCTCTATCTAATCACCAGAGCAGCGTGATTCAAAAGTAGCTCGCTTTATATATCCCGATGATTTACTGTGTCTGTGTATTTCTGTCCCACTGCGCAGTGCAACTCTGTTTAGCAGCTTAATGCGCACTTTATCTCTTTCCCTCAATCATGTTCTGAAATCCAACTTCCAGCAGCAAACGGTGACTCTGTAACATATTTAATATTGTTACCAATGCTGTTTTGCTCTAAACAGTTCTTGGATACAATGTTATCTCATTTGCCCTGTCCCTGGGTGTAAATGCGAGAGGAGCGGCAGAGGATGCGGGCCTGTAATTCAGAAGGTCAATATACTGTATCTCCCGCTGCATACTTGCTAGCTTCTTTCTTTGCGGCTGACGTTAAGGGTTTACACCAATAACGTTAATGCTAAATTATGATATGTACAAAAATATCACCGGGACAAAGTAACTGTGGATCATGTTAAAGGTACACACACATAGAAAAGCAACAATGGAGCATAGAAACAAATAAGGGATGCATGGTGGTCAGATGGTATCAGTAGTGGGAGGAGACACTTTAACGTAACTGGGTGAGTGACGAGCAAATAGAGAGAGCAGAGGATGGTAACAAACAGGTATTGGAGGGCAGATATGAGTTTCCGAGACAGAGCAGGAGCAGTTGGAACATTCCAGGATATTCATGGTACTTCCGTTCAGTTAAATTTAGCATTGCCTCATCCGTTGACTGCAGAATCAATCTGCCACGATCAGATTTGTGCACCGTAGCAATAAAGTAAGGACAACCATAAACCAGACACCAACAGAATATGAATTGCTGTGTTTTCTAAACATGTGCGCAATCCAGAAACAGCGCCGATCAAACCTTATCGAGGCGCATGTGTCTGGCCACTTGCACCGGCAGAGGCGGGGGGGGGGGGAGAGAGAGAGAGAGAGAGAGAGAGAGAGAGAGAGAGAGAGAGAGAGAGAGAGAGAGAGAGAGAGAGAGAGAGAGAGAGAGAGAGAGAGAGAGAGAGAGAGAGAGAGAGAGAGAGAGAGAGAGAGAGAGAGAGAGAGAGAGAGAGAGAGAGATGTTCGCACTGTGTTTTGTACTGCCTAATTTGGCTTGTTATTTTAATTCTTATTCATGTTTTTTGTTGGTATTAGTTGTACGTCGTTTCTGACAATGGCGTAAATCTGTGCAGGAACAATTTCATAGATTTAAATGTTTTTTTTTATTTCTCTTGGGCAGTTCTATTCTTTCGGGCTTCAAAAACTTGACTCAATGGCAGGAATAATGGTCCAGTTTGGAAATTTCTTCGGCTGCGGTGAAAGCCATGACGCATTCTGTGCCTTGTTTTGCCTTTCACTTTCAATGAAGATTTGCAGCATCGCTTTCTTGGCCTTTGTATCTTGTAATTGTTGTCAACCACCCAGTCCGGGAAAAGGTTTTGCATGCTTTTGGAGGTAAATTCCTATCGCACCAGCATTGGAGGTTTCCATCTGTCATCACTTCTTTAGCTCGCCTGTCTTAGGGTTGTACTAGTGTGTTACCACTGTCACATGCAAACGGTGACATTTGAGCCAATAGTGAGAGGAGGCTGGCAGGTGGTGACCAACGCTGGAAAAGCTGCCTCTGAGTGGAGTACCACATGCCCGCCACCAGATGTGCCAAACAAATTATTTCTTATGGAAACGACTGCTGTCTTCTTGGCTACATAAATCCAGGAAAGACACTCCCGGATAGATCGGCTGTCCCACCCCTAACCCCAGTTTTGTGTGAATGCTGAATAATCTGCGACCTTGGTACAAATTACTGTCACAAAATGACAGACAGCTCACCGCATACGATTAAAATGATTATATTTTATTAAAGGATATGTGGCGGAAAGCAGGGGAGTGGGGATGACTGGAAGAATTGGATAAGTCCATGATTGAATGGCGGAGCAGGCTTAATGGGCCGAATAGTCTACATCTGCTGCTACGTCTTATAGTCTTAAGGTCATATTTATGAATCTTAAATTAAGGGTTAGAAAAAATACAGAAAAGAAAGGGTCATTTCTAATTAAGCAGTTAAGTGTGCACAAGCTGGAGCTCATCTTGAACTTCGCAGTCACTGATGCGCTGGGCCTTCGGTCTGCGTGGAAGCTCACACAACTTTGCGAACTTCGCTCGCAATCCATCACGAACAAACGGTTCGACTGCAGGATGGCATCCTACGATAGGATTTCCTCAGCGTTTTTGCTCTTTTTATCCCGTAGAACAAAAGCCCCAAGACAAACTTCCGTGTCCCTCATCAAAAAAAAATCTCTCCCCATTTTTGGCATCCTAATTGAATGGCCCACATTCTTCATCATCCCTCCACTTCAACAGTAACTAAAAGGCTGAAAGAGGAATAGGGAGAACAATACATTCCAAAACATAAGTTGACCCTTCAGCCCGAAAATGACGTGACAAATCATCCTCACACGGTTGACGTTTTGCGTATTGTCTGTATTTTCAACGAGTATTAACCATTATTTTGCAAGTTCCTGTGTTTTAATTTTACACACGAATTCCCTGGCCTTTGCTTGATCGAACCAAATTATCATCCAGAAACTGTTAAGAATTTCTCGATATCCATGCCTCACTTTTCAGGGAAATTTGCCCTCATATCTCCCTCCCGCGTCACAGCTGGGAAGAGGATCTTCATGTCGTTACCTAACACCACGAGCATCTCGTACTCTGTAACTTCCTCTGTCTTCTACGGGAACGTACGATGATTCACATCCCCCACCCAACCCAGCCTACTTCTCCCCCTTCTGCGGCAATCCCTTTCTACATTACTGCCTTCTCCACTAACTCTCCCTAGTGATCTCCTGCAGGCGTTACTGGTGCCACACCGAAATCTACACCACTTCCCTCACGAAACACCACGCGCGACAATCTGTTCTTACAGGGCAGACGGTTATATCCGGTTGTTACGGTGTGTCGGCTTCCATATTGCTGAGAAACAATGTAGATTCGGGTACCGCATTGCAGAACACCATCGCTTCGCAGGCACCCTCTAAAATCCATGCCATTGGCATTATCGAGTGAATGCGTAAACAATCCCCAGAATTCCCACCGAAATGTATCTGCGGCTGGTCAATAAGGAAGGACGCCCAGTGAATTCCAGTTTGATTGTCAAATTGAGCATAAAACTGCCTCAGAACTGAAGACAAAGATTCACAGTGAAGACTTGCTCTGTGATTCGCCTTTAAAATATCCTAATTTCTGTCCACACATGGCAGCGAGAAAGAGTATAATTGAATATTCCCCAGTTAACGAGAAAATATTTTAACAAACCACAGGGAAATTGATACCAATCAGTAAACGAACCCTGCTTCATCATATTGCACTCGGCAGTCTGTATCGTGTGCAGATCACTTCCAGGTAGAACTTTCAGCCTCTGGAGTAATAACTACAGTTGCAGGTAAGCCTCACAACCTCCGAGAACCCGTGAGAGTCAGAAACCTGTTCTGTCGAGAAACGTATCTCCGTCCTTCACTGTACTTCTCAACCTCTTTCCATTCGCTACTGGGAAAAGCTGCAATTGCACAGAAGAGAAGGTAATCATTGCTATCTAAGGAATAACTGGAAAGAGATAATAAATGATGCCTTGGTAAAAACGCACACATCGCAGAAATAAACAAAAATAGTGCGAGCTTTGATGAATAGGTAAATTAACCCGAAGTATTGATTAATGGCGCTGTTGAGAATAAAACGGTGGAGTAGCAGTTGTAAAGAACGGCGGTCGCAACAAAAGTCAGCTGTTTAACAGATAAAGATAAAATCAATTCACAAGAAATGGTGAGTCCAATGGATAGATGGCGCAATCAGCCTGATTAAATGGTATTTAAAGTGTGAGAAGGTAAAGCATGTTATCGGTGCTGAGATATTCTCAAATGAACCGAGGGCCACGCATCGATGTCAGCCCCACAGTGGATACAATGGTGAGGTATCCACCAGTGATGATACGATTTCTGCACATTGTTCATTGCACAACGATACCAGTTCCACTGTGGATGCAAAGAGGACATCCTCCAGTTAGGAGAGGGCCGCACATCGGCACGAGTTCAACGATAGATAACGAAATGAGACTTTCCCGAGGTACATTGGTACGAGTTCCACACTGGATGCAGAGTGGTGAGCCATTTATATTCAATAAGCCGAGGGCCGCTCAGCTTCCACAATAGGTACGGAGTGGTGTACTGGAAGAGCAGAACGAGATTTGATAGAAAGTTGAGCTTAAACATATGCAGAGTTCATTCATATCATCCCTCTGTGATCTTCTGCCTCGGTCGTTTATCTGCACCCTCCGTCTGTTACTCATCCGCGTACCTATTCTGAAATGATCGAACTGAATCCGTCTCTATCACTCCCGCTGGCAGATCTGTCCACACTCGCTCGACCCACTGAGTGAATAAGAATACCCACATACCGCTCTTGTATTTTTCGCATTTCTCCCTAATCCTATAATATCTATTTGAAGATTCATTCAGAGAATGGGGAAAATGTGAGGGCATTCACTTTGCCATTAACTCTGGTAACTTGATGTACTTCTATAAAATCTCCACTCATTTTCCGGCTCTCCAGGGAATAAATTCCTGACCTATTCGTCCTTTCCTTAAATTTCTTGGCTTCAATTCCCGAAATCAACCTTGAAAATGATCAATACAATCTTTGAAGGCTTGTGATATTTCTAAATATTAGATAGATGACCAGAAGAGCACTCGTTATTCCATATACGGCCTCACCAACATGTTGTACAGCTTCAAAATAACGTCCCAACTCCTGTACTCAGTGAATATGATTAGAGCTCACCACGTCCCCATCTGCCTGTGATATCGTTTCCTGAAATTATGGATCTGTATTCCCAGGTCTCTTTTGTAAATGTTGCACGATTAAGTCCTACCGTTCAGTATACGGGAGTTATTCTGCACCACCTCACAATTGCTACAGTTCAATTCCATCTGCCATTTTCATCTCATTTGCCAGCCAGTCAAAATCACGCTGGAAGCTTGAATAATATTTCTGTCTGTGCGGAGTGAAAACACTTAAAGGTCAATGTTTATGTAGCTGTTTGTCCCTAATGTCAGTTACGTGATAACCATACTAATTGCCTCCGGAGAATTACTCTGAATTGCATATAGCTCTGTAAAACCAGCCACCAGTCTATATGAGCAGTTGGAACATTCCGTGCAACTGAACGCAGCTTCTGACGGAATATGGGATATCCAGCGATTTACTACATAGCGGGCATTTTCAACACTGCAACTGTAGCGATCAGTGTCCCTGTTTGCTCAAGCGGAGCGGCCTGTGGAATGCTTCCAGTCAGTGAGTGGGGCAGTGAAGGAGTGGAGATTTGAAGCTTCGACGAGAAGAGGCGGAGGACGAGCTTGTTCCCAATTATTCTTTACAATCCCTCCTGAGACGGTGATCAAAATAATCAGAATCAGACTTTAATCGCCAAGTACTTGTACACATACAAGGAATTTACTTCCGGCAGATGTTGTCTCTCTGCTCATAACAATTATAATGATAAATATAAAGGAAAATATAGATTATACATACAAGTCGTGCAATCCAAGTAATAGTTATCCGACAGTTAACCGGCAGTCAACTGTTCAGCAAAGTGACCTCAGTAGGGAAAAAAAAACTTCTCTAGTGCCTATTAGTCTTAGTCTGGAGGGATCTGAAGCGCCTACCAGACGGAAGCAGACGGAAGTGCCTCTCCTGTGAGATTTCGCAGTCTTGGGGGAGCTCCCCTCTCCCACAGAGTCACATCTGCCAGAAGTGCTTGCGGCTGGGCGATCTGGAAGACTGTGTGAGGAATCTGGAGCAGCAGCTGGATGACCTTCGACTCGTAAGGTAGAATGGGGTAAACATAGATGAGAGCTACAGGGGGGTAGTGACACCTAGGCTGCCGGAAGCAGGTCGTTGGGTGACAGTCCGAGGAGGGAAAGCGAAGGAGAGTAGACAGGTAATCCAGAAGACCCCTGTAGTCATTCCCCTGTATAATAAGCTTACTGTCCTGGATGCTGTTGGTGATGAAGACCGACCAGGTGTGAGCCACGGTGGCAGGGCCTCTGGCACTGAGTCTGACCCTGTGGTGCAGAAGGATGAGACGGAGAAGAGGAGAGCTGTCGTCATTGGAGACTCTATAGTCAGGGGAGCAGACAAGAGATTTTGTGGACGTGAGAACGAAAACCGTATGGTTTGCTGCCTCCCGGGTGCCAGGGTCCGGGATGTCTCTAACAGGGTGCATGACATCCTGGTACAAGAGGGAAAGCCACCAGAAGTCGTAATACATTTTGGAACTAACGACATAGGCAGGAAGAGGGATGAGGTCCTGAAGTGTGAGTTTCGGGAACTAGGCGGAAGGCTGAAGAACGGGACCTCAAGGGTGGCGTTCTCAGGATTGCTGCCAGTGCTACCTGACAGTGATGGTAAGAATTGGAGGCGATGGCAGTTGAATGTGTGTCTGAGGAGTTGATGCAGGGGGCAGGGTTTTAGATTTTTGGACCATTGGGATCTTTTCTGGGGAAGGTGGCTCCTGTACAGATTGGATGGGTTGCACCTGAACTCGACGGGGAGCAATATCCTTGCTGGTAGGTTTGCTAGCATGGTTCGGGTGCTTTAAACTAATTTACAAGGGGGTTGGGACCCGGAGCGATGCAACATTGAAAGAAGTGCATGGAGTAAAGCCAGATCTAACAAATAGAGAGGCTTTGAGGAAAGAGAAGCAGAATAAAGGGTGTAAAGGTAATAAGGTAGGAGGGCTAAAGTGTGTGCATTTCAATGCAAGAAGCATTAGGAACAAAGATGATGAACTGTGAGCTTGGATACATACATGGAATTATGATGTAGTGGCTATTACGGAGACTTGGCTGGCACCAGGGCAGGAATGGATTCTCAATATTCCTGGATTTCAGTGTTTTAAAAGGGCTAAGGGGAGGAGGGGTGGCATTAATGGTGAGAGATACTATTACAGCTGCAGAAAGGGTGGGTAATGTAGCAAGATCCTTATTTGGGTCAGTATGGGTGGAAGCCAGGAAAAGGAAGGGAGCTGTTACACTACTGGGGGTATTCTATAGGCCCCCTGGTAGCAGCAGAGATACCGAGGGGCTGATTGTGAGGCAGATTTTGGAAATGAGCAAAAATAACTGGGTTGTTATCATGGGTGACTTTAACTTCCCTAATATTGATTGGCCCTTGATTAGTTCCAAAGGATTAGATAGGGCAGAGTGTGTTAAATGTGTCCAGGATGGATTCCTGTCACAATATGTAAGGTATGAGGCTTCCAACAGTATGAGGTTCTAAGGCTAGAACTTGCGGGTGTGAATTGGGATGATGATTTTGCAGGGAAATGTACTACGGACATGTGGTCGATGTTTAGGGATGTATTGAACGATGTTAACGATAAATTTGTCCCAGTGAGGAAGATAAAAAATGGTAGGGAGAAGGACTCGTGGGTGACAGGTGAAGTGGAAAATCTAGTCAGGTGGAAGAAGGCAGTACACACGAGGTTTAGGAAGCAAGGATCAGATGGATCTACTGAGGAATATAGGGTAGAAAGAAAGGAGCTTAAGAAGGGGCTGAGAAGAGCAAGAAAGGGGCATGAGAAGGCCTTGGCGAATAGGGTGAAAGAAAACCTCAAGGCATTCTTCAATTATGTGAAGAACAAAATGATGACAGGAGTGAAGGTAGGACCGATTAGAGATAAAAGTGGGAAGATGTGCCTGGAAGCTGTGGAAGTGAGCGAAGTCCTCAATGAATACTTGTCTTCGGTTTTCACCACAGAGAGGGAACTTGATGACGGTGCGGACATTATGAGTGAGGTTGATGTTCTGGAGCGTGTTAATATTAAGGGAGTGCAGGTGTTGGAGTTGTTAAAATACATTCGGAGAGGTAAGTCCCCGGGGCCTGATGGAATATTCCCCAGGCTGCTCCACGATGCAAGGGAAGAGATTACTGAACCTCTGGCTAGGATCTTTATGTCCTCGTTGTCCACGGGAATGGTACCGGAAGATTGAAGGGTAGTGAATGTAGTCCCCTTGTTCAAAAAAGGTAGCAGGGATAGTCCAGGTAATTATAGACCAGTGAGCCTTACGTCTGTGTTGGGAAACCTGTTGGAAAAGATTCTTAGAGATAGGATCTATGTGCATTTAGAGAATCATGGTCTGATCAGGGACAGTCAGCATGGCTTTGTGAAGGGCAGATCGTGCCTAACAAGCCTGATAGTGTTCTCTGAGGAGGTGACCAGGCATATAGATGAGGGTAGTGCACTGGATGTGATCTACATGGATTTTAGGAAGGCATTTGAAAAGGTTCCACATGGTAGGCCTATTCAGAAAGTCAGAAGGCATGGGATCCAGGGAAGTTTGGCCAGGTGGATTCAAAATTGTCTTGCGTGCAGAAGGCAGAGGCTCGTGGTGGAGGGAGTACATTCAGATGGGTGGGTTGTGACCAGTGGTGTCCCACAACGATCTGATCTGTGACCTCTACTTTTCGTGATTTCTTTTAACGACCTGGATGTGGGGTAGAAGAGTGGTTTGGCAAGTTTGCAGACGACACAAAGGTTGGTGGTGTTATAGATAGCGTAGAGGATTGTCAAAAATTGCAGAGAGACATTGATAGGATGCAGAAGTGGGCTGAGAAGTGGCAGATGGTGTTCAACCCGGAGAAGTGTGAGTTGGTACACTTTGGAAGGACAAACTCCAAGGCAGAATACAAAGTAAACGGCAGGATACTTGTTAGTGTGGAGGAGCAGAAGGATCTGGAGGTACATGTCCACAGATCCCTGAAAGTTGCCTCACAGTTTGATAGGGTAGTTAAGAAGGCTTATGGGGTTTTTGCTTTCATAAGTCGAGGGATAGAGTTTAAGAGTCGCGAAGTAATGATGCCCCTGTATAAAACTCTAGTTAGGCCACACTTAGAGTACTGTGACCAGTTCTGGTCGCCACAGTATAGGAAGGATGTGGAAGCATTGGGAAGGATACAGAGGAGATTTACCAGGATGCTGCCTGGTTTCCAGAATATGGATTATGATCAGAGATTAAGGGAGTTAGGGCTTTACTCTTTGGAGAGAAGGAGGATGAAAGGTGACATGATAGATGTGTGCATGATATTAAGAGGAATAGACAGAGTGGGCGGCCAGCGCCTCTTCCCCAGGGCACCACTGCTCAGTACAAAAGGACATGGTTTAAGGTAAGGGGAGCGGTTCAAGGGGGATATTTGAGGAAGGATTTTCACTCAGAGAGTGTGTGGTACGACGAATGTGCAGCTTGAGTCAGTGGTGGAGGCAGATATACTAGTGAAGTTTAAGAGACTACTAGACTGGTATATGGAGGAAGCAGCGTAGAGTTCTATTTTACACAGTTTCCATTTTAATAGGGTGTTGTCACAGGCAACTTAAACTTCATTAAAATTAATTGACACTTTCTCGCATTAAAGGGTTTAGATACGACTGAATCCTGGCATAATTATCGGAGAGGCGGAGGAGAGAACAGACCCTCCTGGATCCTGTCCTAGAAAATGAAACGAATCAGATGATAGATCTCTTCGCGGGTCAACTATTCAAACAGTCCTATAACTACACCAGGTTTAGAAACAGACATTATTTAATTGAAGCTAATTAATAAGAACTTCGGAGCCGCATTTGGAAAAGGGCATGCTCCTTGAAATGCTCAACAGGTGATTCTTAATCGATCACTTGCATTGTGCTTCAGTATCGAATTGCCTCACTGAGGCGAGGAAAGAATGTTAGTGTAAAGTAAACATGATTGACAAGCGATATTCAACATCTCGTCAAGAAGATCAGAGAAAGGTCAGTGAGGGCTATGGAATGTCACAAGTTAGCCAGGACGGAAATTAACAATAAACTTAGAAAGGGAGATGAAACAGCATTTGAGAGTCGCATTTAGGTATGTGAAGAACAGGAGGGTGACGAGAGAGAGGATGAGCGAGATGAGAGACAAACTCCAGACGCGGAGTTATTAGCGAAGGTGAAAACAAATGATGTATTGGAGATTTCTATCAGTAGGAACTTGAAGGTATTTCGAAAGGTACAACAAAGACTGTATATCAGAGGAAAATCGCGGAACACAATATAGTTTCGGGTGTGTTAGATCGATCGGTTTTAGATCTGTTTCCTGTGAGTAAAGCAGCGATTCAGTTACAGTCAGAACAATTAGCGTTGGAAAAGTTAAAAATAGAAGCTGAATTAAAACAGAAGGAATTGCAGGCAAAATTGGAATTAAGTCGATTAGATGCTGAAAATAAAAATAAACATTTGTAAGCTAACTGGGAAATACGTAGGTTAGAAGCTGAGGATAAACAGAGGGAATTTGAACTTAAGATAGCGGAGTTAAAGTATGAGAGTTAGTCTCCTGGTTCTAGAAAAAAAACATTTGTTGTTAGCCAGGAAATTCAACTGTTCCCTCCATTGAGTGAAACAAAAGCAAAAAAATATTTTCAACATTTTGAAACGATAGCTCTGATTTCAGCGTGGCCGAAAGAGAAATGGTCATTGTTGTTGCAGAGTGTAATTAAAGGCAAAGCACAGCAGGTTTATACAGCTTTACCTGCTGAGCAAGCGCTTGATTATGATATAGTGAAAATGCACAGATGGAAGGTGAATGAGTTGGTCCCAGAAGCTTATAGAGAAAGATTCGGAAATATGAAAAAAATCTGTGGAGGAAACGCATGTGGAATTTGCCTATGATAAAGCTGTGTGATATGAGAGATGGGTTTCCTCTAAAAATGGAGATGGTGACTATAATAAATTGAATGAGCAAATTTTAATGTAGGTGTTTAAACGGAGCATTCTTGATGAGATAAGGACATACTTAAATGAGAGAGACACTGCTACATTGCAGTGTTAAATTAGCTGATGAGTATGCTTTAATTCATAAGAATAAAATTCCTCAGCGTAGAACGTTTCAAAGGAAAAATAACATAGAGAATCAAGGAAAATCAGAAATAAAATCAGGAGCAGGTGAGAAGATTAAAGTGGAAGGAAAACCTGTGAAGGAAAGATAATTTGGTCCAATTTGTAATTATTGTAAGAAACCTGGTTATGTAATAGCTTACTGTTTCCGATTGAAAAAGAAAGAGAAGGAAGTAGTCACAATGCTTGTGTGCTACATACTCAAACACCTGTAAAATCACAGCGGTTGATAAACACAAATGAAGTTTTGTTGGAGTCTGACCAAGTTAAAAGGGGATATAAGCATTTTATAACTGAAGGGTTTGTATTCTTGAAAGAAGGATCTACTCCGGAGCCAATAAAAATCCTTAGGAATACTGGAGCTTCTCAATCACTGATGTTTGACAGTGTATTGAAGCTTAATGAAGAGTCTGATACTGATGAGGTAAATTATATACAAGGTGTTGGGAGTGCCCTTATGCCTGTATATCTGCATGAAGTGAACTTAATGTCAGGGTTAGTTACAGGACCTGTTAAAGTGTGACTACAGCCTAGCTTACCTGTGAAGGATGTGTCTTTATTGTTAGGCAATGACTTGGCAGGCGGACAAGTTTTTCCTGAAGATCATTGGATAATAGAGTCAGAGGAACTAGAGATGGGTTCTAACACAAATTCTTCCTTTGTGATAAATCGAGCTATGGCTAAAAAGTTTGATGTGCAGAATGAGGTTGTTACTCATGAACGTTGAAGTCAGCATTCGAGTTTTGAGTATGTGTCAGAAACTTTCTTACCCTGATTGTTTCAACAAGATTCTGGGAGTAAGTCTGACCATGAAGATTTGGCTCTTTCCAGGAAGGAGATGATAGCAGAGCAGAGTAGAGACCCTGTGATTATAAAATTAAAAGAACCAGCTGTACCAGGTAGTGAAATTGATAAGGTACCAGTAGTATATTATTTTGAAAAAGAAGTGTTGATGAGGAAGTGGAGATCGCCTACTATCCCCACAAGTGATGAATGGAATATTGTTTAGCAGGAAGTTATTCCTAGTTTATCGAAATGAGATTTTAACTTTAGCTCATATTGTGCCCTTGGGTGGACATCAAAGGGTAAGAAAAACAGTGGTTGAATTTTAAACCATTTTTACTGGTCTGGTTTAAGAAAAGATGTGGCGATGTTTTGTAGAACGTGCCATACTTGTTAAATTGTGGGTAAACCGAATCAAATTACACCAGTCGGTGAGCCGTTTTCTAAAATTATTATAGATTGTGTAGGTGCATTACCAAAAACAATAACTGGTTATCAGCACTTGTTGACTATCATGTGCACTTCTTCTAGGTTTCAGGAGGCAGTCTCACTTGGGAATATAAAGCTAAAACGGTAACAAAGGCTCTTATAAAATAATTTACTTATTTTGTGTTGCCTCAGGAAATACAATGTGATCAAGGTAGGAACTTTGTGTCTGGATTGCTTCAACAGATAGTTTATAAATTGGGAACTAAGCAAATCAATTCGTCTGCATACCATCCAGAATCGCAAGGTGCCTTGGCGAGGTTTGATTCTACCCTCAAGACTATGAGTTGGAAGTATTGTCTGGAAAATGAAAATGATTGGGATGGCATATATTAACTTCTGTTTGCAGTAAGGGAATCGGTACAGTAATCCTTAGGTTTCAGTCCAATTGAACTTGTATTTGGGCATGGATTTAGAGGGCCTTTGGCTTTATTATAAGAACAATAGATTAATAAAGAGGTACACACTAATTTGTTGGACTATGTTTTTAAATTTAAGGACAGATTACAAAAAGCTTGTAGGTTAGCTAGGGAAAATTTAACATTAGCTCCGGAGAAAAATGAAAACCTGGTATGATAAAGAAGCTAGGATGATGATGCTTAAACCTGGACACAAGATGCTGGTTCTTTTGCCAATGCAAACGAATCCTTTTCAAGCTAGATTTCATGGGACTTATGAAATTGTATCTAAAATCAATGATGTGGATTACGTGATAAAAACTCCAGATCGTAGAAGGCCAACTCAACTTTGCCATATAAATATGATAAAGCCATTTTATGAGAAATAGGCTGCTACTGTGACTGTTGTGGTTAATGATAATGAGTCTGATATCACTAGGAGCATAATGGATAATTCATCTGAATTCCATTCTAAACCCAACGTTGTTTCTGTCAGATTACCAAACCCAACGATTCTTGAAAATATTGATGAGAAATTAGCAGATTTACAGCCAGTGCAGAAGCATCAAATGAAACATTTCATTTTTAAATATAAGGATTTGTTTCCAGACGTTCCCAGAAGGACAAAGGACTACTGTAGCTTCACATGATGTAGATGTTGGAGAAGCTAAACCCATAAAACCACATCCATATAGTATGAACATAGAAAACTGTGAACTTCCTGAAAAAGAAATTAAATATATGCTAGAGATAAACACTATTCGACCATCTAACTCGAATTGGAGTACACCTTGTGTTATGGTGCCTAAGTCAGACGGTGGTATTAGGTTTTCTACGGACTACAGGAAGGTGAATGCAGTAACGAAAAAGATGCATATCCACTTCCAAGAGTCGATGCCTGTGTAGACAAAGTAGGAGAAGCAAAGTTCCTTACAAAGATTAATTTATTGAAAGGGTTTTGGTGTGTTTCATTAAAGGATAGGTGTAGAGAGATTTTTGCATTTGTAACTCCCTCTGGATTGTATGAATATAATGTTCTTCTATTTGGGATAAAGAATGTCCCAGGTACTTTCCAGAAGATGATCAACTCTGTGATTCAGGGACTGAAAAATACAGATGTTCATGCTGACGATTTGGTGATAGGAAATGATACTTGGGAAGCACACATTATGAAGTGGAAAAAATATTTGGAAGGCTTTCAAAAGCTATCTTATCTATTAACTTAGCGAAAAGTGAATTCGGAAATGCCACTGTGACTTACCTTAGTTCTGTTGTAAGTCAAGTCAAGTCAACTTTTATTGTCACTTCGACCATAACTGCTGGTACAGTGCATAGTAAAAATGAGACAACGTTTTTCAGAACCATGGTATTACATGGCACAGTACAAAAAAGTAGACTGAACTAGGTAATAAAAATAAACACAGAGAAAGCTACACCAGTCTACGGACCTACACAGGACTGCATAAAGTGCACCAAAAACACTGCAGACATTACAATAAATAATAAACAGATCAATAGGGCAAGCTGTCAGTCCAGGCTTCGGGTATTGAGGAGTCTGATAGCTTGGGGGAAGAAGCTGTTCCATAGTCTGGTCATGACAGCCCGAATGCTTCGGAGCCTTTTCGCAGACGGCAGACGGCAGGAGGGGGAAGAGATTGTATGAGGGGTAAATGGGGTCCTTCTGAATGAGGGAGGTGTTGCGTACCCGTGGGCATCTTGTACCTTTATCGTGACTATGATGTAATTGAAGCTATGTTGGAGATGAGGTAATGGTCTTGTGATGGTGGAGTGACATCATTTTCCCGCCAGTGAGAGATCATGTGATTTTTTTTCAACAGGGTATAAAAGGAGAACCCCACCCTATGACGTGGGCAGTTCGTGGCTGAATTCGTCACTGACTCCACGGTGCTGCGTATTCCGATTTTATGACGCAGTTTCGTTTAAAAGTAGAGTTTTACTTTCTGTTTTAAGTCTCAAAGTTCATTGCCGGCAGTTTCGCTACAATACTACCAGTTTAGTCAGTGGAGAGTGAAGAATTTAAAGGAGTTTGGTAATCCCGAAGGATTTGGAAAGTTAATGTAGACGGTGAAAAAGATTCGAACTTTGGCTAATCTTCGCACGAGGAATTAGTAACGAGTATTCATGATAAGCCGTCCTGCCAGAACAGTAGAGGGTTTGATGCAAAGTTTCGTCAAAGAAAGATCAGTGCATTTAAGCTGTTTTATTTCCTTCAATCATAAATCCTCTGGGGAATAACATACTTCGACTGGGATCAGCGGTACCTCCACGAAAGAGAGTTTAAATGTTTTCAAGAAGTCTCTCCTTTAACGGAATGTGTAAATAATTTTGGACTTTCACACTACTATTTCTACGAACTGTTTTCGCATTCTCTCTATAAGAACTGTTCGAACTGCTGTATCGCAGCTGACTTCCGGTTAAGTTAGTCGTTTGTTTACTTTTTTGTTTTTTTTTTAGCAGTGTTTAATAAATGTTTTATTTGTTATAAAAAAACCCTGTCTCAATCATATATTCATTCTTGCGGATTTGTAACAATTCAAACATCCTGTCAATGCAAACCTAACAAAGACACGACTGCCTTCCTTCCTGCAAGCCAATTACCCCTCTTTGTTTTTCAAGTGAACACACAAATATCCTGTCCTCGTGCAAGTTTTTTTTACAACCTTAATGCTTTCACATTTTAAACTATTGCAGGACACGTCGTACTTTAAGCGCTTAACATTTCACAAATAATCAATAATTGGAATCATACAAACATTTCAGAAATTCTTTATGTTACGTATCGTCTGCAAGTTAATATTCAACAATTTAAAGCATGACGTCACCACGTCACCAAATCTCCTGCGGCTTCCATCTTTTCTCGCCTTTAATCTCTAACCAAAGTTAGGATTTAGATTGAATGAGAGTTATGCTATATGGAATCAGGTTTAGTAATCCCCATAATCACCGCTGAATGTATATATTTCAGCACTGTACTGGGAACATTTTCCCCACCAAATCCAGCCAAGAACTATCGCTTTTATCACCTTACTTGAGTATATTACATAGTGTATTACCTCCCTTACAAAACCACAACTTCACTTTCTTATTCACCCACGATAGCTTTTTACTGAGGCACCGCTTCACCACACTTAAGGACAGAGAGTTCAAATATTACCATAGACTTTCTGGATTCGTCAGTGCTGCGACACGCTGAAATTCTCAGAGAAATATAAGTTACTTCTGACTCTCAATTGTCTCGATATAATATTGATTAATTATAGTGCATGGAACACCATTCATAAATCTGATGTAAAAGTAGTTTGGTACTTATCGATCGTTTGGTTACATTTGGGTAACAGGTCTAGCAGTATCCTCTGTTAATACTTATACGTAACTAAACAGATTATTTAATTCTTCACTTGCTCCCCTATCCATGTATTGCGTGCAAGGTCGAGAGTTGAGAATGTAAGTCTGAGGCTTTGCAAAGCTGCTACGTGAGGCAGAATGGATGCGGTGCATCCTTCTTTCCGATCCCTGCCTCTGTCTCCTTCCGTTGCGACTTTCTCGCTGGTCGCACGTGGGGAAGGGGATGGAAGAACCTAGAATAGTTTTGGGTTATCTGGTTGAGTACTCGCAGGAGATGTTTGGAAGTGGGCTACCTATCACAGACATACCCAATGAGGAATTGCATCACTACATATTTAAATCAGTTTACATTTTACTCAATCCTCCCACATCGCTACAGGCTGATGTGTTTCACTCACTCCTGCTTTCACAAACCATCTAAAACTGATTCAAATGCATTATTTTATCGGTCCTCGTACCCATCCTCCACGCAAATCTGTTGCCTTATCACTAAGCTGGACAACTTCTCTTCAAGACGAGTCTCTGCATCATGGAAAACAATATTGCTTCTTATAATTGCTCCCGCTGTACTTCAGTTTGCTGCCGCCATTCTACTCAATTCTCAATTAAGCATCCTTTTGCTCTGGTTTAATTTACCTTCCCTGCCTCGTATTATTCCATGGGTAATCATCCAAATCATTATCATAACTTCTTTCTATTCTTTCATACAACATGACCATCGAAGGCTCCACACTGAGGACAAATTTGCGTTACACACTTGTCCATTAGAATACAAAATAGGGGGAGCAATTGCTACTGCTGTTCAGGAGGATTTAAACTAATGTGGCAGTGGGATGGGACCAAGTGCAGAGAGACAGAGAGTTGTAAAATGAGGATAGAAGCAAAAAAGTAGTAAGGTGAAAAGTAAAAGTGGCAGGCAGGCAAATCCAGGGCAAAAAGCAAAAAGGGTCACTTTTCAACATAATTGTATATGGGCTAACAGATTTGTAAAAACCAGCCTGAAGGCTTTGTGTGTCAATGCCAGGAGCTTTCGTAACAAGGTGGATGAATTGAATGTGCAGAGAGTTATTAATGAATATGATATAGTTTGGATCACAAAGGTATGGCTCCAGGGTGACCAAGGATGGGAGCTCAACATACAGGGATATTCAGTATTCAGGAGGGATAGACAGGAAAGAAAATGAGGTGGGGTAGCATTGCTGGTTAGAGAGGAGATTAACGCAATATAAAGGAAGGACATTAGCCTGGAGGATGTGGAATCGATATGGGTAGAGCTGCATAACTAAGGGGCAGAAAAAGCTGGTGGGAGTTCTGTACAGGCCACCTAACAGTAGTAGTGAGGTTGGGGATGGCATTAAACAGGAAATTAGGAATGCGTGCTTTAAAGAAACAGTAGTTATAACGGGTGACTTCAATCTACATATAGATTGGGTGAACCAAATTGGTAAGGGTGCTGAGGAAGAGGGTTTCTTGGAAAGTATGTGGGATGGTTTTCTGAACCAACATGTCGAGGAACCAACGAGAGAGCAGGCCATTCTAGATTGGGTATTCAGCAATGAAGAAGGGTTAATTAGCAAAAATGTCGTGAGAGGCCCCTTGGGTAACAGTGACCATAATATGGTGGAAATTTTCATTAAGATGGAAGGTGACATAGTTAATTCAGAAACTAAGGTTCTGAACTTAAAGAAGGGTAACTTTGAAGGTATGAGATGTGAATTAGCTAATGTAGACTGTCAAATGATACTTCAAGGGTGGACGGTGTATATGCAATGGCAGGCATTTCAAGATCGCATGAATGAACTACAACAATTGTTCATCCCACTTGGGCAAAAGAATAAATCAGGGAAGGTAGTGCACCCGTGGCTGACAAGGGAAATTAGGGACAGTATCAAGTCCAAAGAAGAAACATACAAATTAGCCAGTAAAGGCGGCACATCGGAGAAATGGGAGAAGTTCAGAGACCAGCAGAGGAGGACAATGGGATTAATTAGGAAGAGGAAAAAAGATTATGAGAGAAAGCTGGCAGTAAACATAACAACTGACTGTAAAAGCTTTTATAGATACGTGAAAAGAAAAAGATTGTTTAAGACAAATGTAGGTCCCTTACAGTCAGAAACAGATGACTTGATCATCGGAAACAAGTACACGGCAGACCAATTGAATAACTACTTTGGTTCTGTCTTCACTAAGGAGGACATAAATAATCTTCCGGAAATATTAGGGGACCGAGGGTCAAGTGAGATGGAGCAACTGAGAGAAATACATGTTAGTAGGGACGTGGTGTTAGGTAAATTCAAGGGATTAAAGGCAAATAAATCCCCAGGGCCAGATGGCCTGCAACCCAAAGTGTTTAAGGAAGTAGGCCAAGAAATAATGGATGCAATAGAGATAATTTTTCAAAACTTCTTAGATTCTGGATTAGATCCTGAGGATTGGAGGGTGGCTAATGTAACCCCACTTTTTAAAAAAGGAGGCAGCTAAAAACCGGGGAATTATAGACTGGTTAGTCTGCCATCAGTGGTGGGGAAAATGCTAGAGTCAGTTATCAAAGATTTGATAACAGCACATTTGGAAAGAGGTGAAATCATCGGACAAAGTCAACATGGATTTGTGAAAGGAAAATCATGTCTGACGAATGTTATAGAATTTTTTGAAGATGTAACTAGTAGAGTGGATAAGGGAGAGCCAGTAGATGTGGTATATTTAGATTTTCAAAGGGCTTTTGACAAGGTCCTACACAGGAGATTAGTGTGCAAACTTAAAGTACACGGTATTGGGTGTTTGGAATTGATGTGGATAGAGAATTGGTTGGCAGACAGGAAGCAAAGAGTGGGAGTAAACGGGACCTTTTCAGAACGGCAGGCAGTGACTACTGGGGTAACACAAGGCTCAGTGTTGGGACCCCAGTTGATTACGATAGATGTTAATGATTTAGACGAGGGAATTAAATGCAGCATCTCCAAGTTTGCGGATGACACGAAGCTGGACGCCGGTGTTTGCTGTGAGGAGGATGCTAAGAGGATGCGGAGTGACTTGGATAGGTTAGGTGAGTGGGCAAATTCATGGCAGATGCAATTTAATGTGGATAAATGTGAAGTTATCCACTTTGGTTGCAAGAACAAGAAAACAGATCATAATCTGAATAGTGGCCGATTCCAAGGGGAGGTGCAACGAGACCAGGGTGTCATTGTACACCAGTCATTGAAAGTGGGCATGCAGGTACAGCAGGCGGTGAAAAAGGGAAATGGTATGTTGGCATTCATAGCAAAAAGATTTGAGAACAGGAGCAGCGAGGTTCTGCTGCAGTTGTACAAGGCCTTGGTGAGACCGCACCTAGAGTATTGTGTCCATTTTTGGTCACCTAATCTGAGGAAAGACTTAGAAGGAGTACAAAGAAAGGTTCCCCAGATTGATTCCTGGGATGGCTGGACTTCACATATGAAGAAAGAGTGGATCGACTAGGCTTATCCTCACTGGAATTTAGAAGACTGAGGGGGGAGTTTAAGGATAAAGGGGAAGCCTTTTAGGACCAAGATAAGGAACAACTTCTTCTCACAGAGAGTAGTTAATCTGTGGAATTCTCTGCCACAAGAAACAGTTGAGGCCGGTTCATTGGCTATATTAAAGATGAAGTTAGATATGGCCCTTGTAGCTAAAGGGATCAGGGGATATGGAGAGAAAGCAGGGACATGGTTCTGAGTTGGATGATCATCCATGATCTTACTGAATGGCGGCGCAGACTCGAAAGGCCGAATGGCCTATTCCTGCAAATATTTTCTAGCTTTCTATGTTTCTAATAGGCAAGTCCTGAGGCTGATATCATAGTTACAGAGGACTTTCTTCCCAAATATTGAGTGAGAGAACCCACTGTCTAATGGATATCAGGGGTTAATTAATTGAGTTATTGAATTATTGTTTATCTGTTTATTGTTTATCTGTTAATACACCAACAAGAGGGAAGGTCTGTCTAGATTTGAAATTCCATACCAATTCAGGATTGAATGTTGAGTGTAGAAGTTGATGAACATTTCAGAGCAATGATCATCATAACATTATTAGTCTCGATTTTTTTGTCTGGGAAGAGTACATCATTTAAAGCCAAAACCAACAAATTAATTTTCATAAGGGGAAAGCTGTGAAGATGCAACTCGGACTTCAGAAGGTAAACTGGAAGGAACCACTTGACGTTCAGTCATTTGAGGAACAATGGAGTCGATTTAAAAAGTGAAGGCACCCTTGGCAGAAAACGTTAAACTCGTAGTCGTGAAAAGTAAGAAAGAAGATAGATCAAAGTTCAAAATAAAATTTATTTTCAAAGTACATACCTACCACGGGCATATCTAGTAAATTTGTGGACGGCTACATGGATGAATAAAAATATACGTAAATATTGAGGAAAAGACAGCTATAGGAAGAATAGAGAAAAGGTAGCAATGATGTTAACCATAGGGCTTAAGAATTTATGAGACCTATAGTCAAGTGGGAAATTCGGATTGCCAAAATGCATTTGAGAAGAATTTTGCCGATAATGCTAACACTGACAAAATAATTTTCTTCTCAATAATTTAGTAGGAAAAGAAAAGTTAAGGAGGAGTCAAATGCATTAGGAATGATAGTGGGATTTTGAGTTATGCAGAGAAGGACATAGCCAATACCCTTAACTAAAGTTTTGCTACCGTATCCATATGCAAAGCTGTAAGCAATATTCCAGTAAATGTAGAGAAAAATAAGAGTTGGCCAAAAGAAACTACAGTCTAATCGAGGACAGGGGAAACAGACAAACCATTTGTCTTTGTTTTCCCCATTGTGTGGACTCTGAAATGCTACTTGCTGTTGTATAATAGAGATGGTGCATTTGAATGTGGAAACGACAAGCTCCATGTAATGACTTGCCTAAGCTCAGACCATTCTCGACAAGTTCTATCTGTTATGCAATGGACGGAGGCTCTGAACTGATTCTTGCTCTAGGATAAAACTAATCAGAGCAATTGAATGTCAACACAAGGAACTTTAAGTAATGACCTGCTAAATCTGATACCATTCTTGGATGAGTAGCTAATTATTATGTAAAATGACACACCTACCAAAGAAGTAATCTGATGTCTCGCTGGATGCTGTGCGAGTTGCCTCATTTAAATGGTTTAAACCTGTCAGATTTGAAAGACACAAACACTCAAGGCCTAGTTGGGATAATGCTGGTGGAAGCCCTGTACAATGACCAGTAAGATGGTGACCCAGCTAGAATAGATGACCTTGAGCCAACAGGGTGGAGTTCAATTAATGAGGAACTCTGTAAGAGTCAGGAGCTCCAAGACAGCAGGGGAGATAACTCTTCAGCAACCAGAGGCCAACCATCGCGGATGAGGAGGACCCCACGGACATGTGCAGATCGGTCCAGCGAGACTCTGTTCCCGGGTGATAAATTTCTCTTCATTGAATGTTCATGATCAGAGATTCTAGTAGGATGGACCAAGTACATAACCTGTCGACCCCCGTGCTTCTTATTTGCGACAACTAAAGTTATTCGTCGGTAAATACAGATTCTCTGTACTTCACTGATCATTATTGCAAGGAGTGATACGTGTATAAGAATTGGCTTCCCTGGGTAGGCTGGAGAATAAATCTTTTTGATCAGAGAGCGTCCCGAGTCTGCCCATGTGGGTGAGGTACAGAGTCTTCAGGGGTTGGGTAGTCAACTGTTACTAACAAAGGATGAAGAAGTTAGGAAACTTTGTAAGTCCGAAGGACATTGATTAATGCAATTGGAGTGGACATCTCCAGGAATACGTTTTCGGGAGATTGCAGCAATATCAGAAGTTTGTCTATCACCCTGGCGCTGAAGGGAAAACTGCATGGAATGCAGTGTGGAAAATCGCCGAAGGAAGCTGCCAAGCAGGAGGTTTCAATAATTACTAAATTAAGAAGCACCTGACTGTGTAATTGTGGATTTGAAGATTTTACAACAAAAAGCTTCGGCAGAGCGGCAGCGATTAGAATCAGAAAACTTACGTCGGCAAAAAGTAGAAGCCCTGCGAGATAGGTTACAGCAAGAAGTCCTGGAATATCAACATAATGCAGATGCTGATCGAGATGAATTTGAAGAAATCAAAATCCTCCAAAAGGAGGTACAAACCTTTAGAAGAAAGGTTGCAGGATCAGGGAAGTATGGGCTTGACGTACATGATCCAGTTTAAGTTGTAGTGTGAGAAGCTATATGCAACAGCCCAACCAGTAAACGATAAAGTGAACAGATTAAGGAATCATTACAGTGGTTTAAGGACATCTATGAATGTGATTCTGAAATCAGCACAGGAAAGTAAGAACAACTGGCGATAACGTGGAGTGTTTAAAACAGATTCAAAAGCTGCAGGACCAATTGCTGCAGTGGGGGAGGGGAGAGTATATATGGGGATCATGATTGGTATGATGAAGCAGATGAAATTACTAAATACGGTTACGATAATTACGAATCAGCATTTCCCGAAGAATTGCCACCGACACCATACAAACGGGAGCCGGTGATATAGTCCATGCGATTGGCACTCTTATTTTCTATCAGAGTGCAGACCTCAGCGGGAGCAAATCAAACCACAACATAACATAAACCACACCGCCCGAGGAACAGCAGCTTAGAGATATTGCTAAGTATGTCGGGACATGCATGCTCGGTGAAGATTCTCGAGAGCATTCCAAGCAACTAGTCATCTGAGAGTAACACATGGCCCAGATGACCCCGAGGAAAATAAAATAATTATAATGGATTTACAACCGAATCTAAACCCAGCTTTTCCAGAAGTAGTGAGGAACGGAGAAACGCAATAATTGCTATGAACGTTAAGAGAGGAGAACTGCCGGAAGCGCGAGCCAAGTGTAACGACAAGAGAGGTGAGCATCCCATTGCGTTTCCACCCCGTTTATGCACAGTTTTTCAAACGTTTTATCAAACATCATTAGAGCGGGAACATTTAGGAACCGAGGCCTCGTATAGTTGGTTGAGGATTAATCGAAAACGCCACTAGAAATGTTTGATCTTTCTGAACCTACACATACTGAGGCATGGGCATAGAGGAAAATGTGTATAGTGTGTGAAAAGCATATACAAAGGACAAGAAACTCTCTCATAGGAAGGTGATGCTTGTTTATATTCAGTCGACCTAGAGAAATAAGGGTAGGTGACGGATCCCATTCACGACCTCCCGCCACACCCTCAAGGGGAAAGGAAAGGCAGAGGAAATGGAACAGGGCAAGGAAAATGGAGAACTGAATGTGGAGTAATTAAGTACTATGACTGTGGTCTAGAGGGGCACATTAAGGGATAATGTCCAAATCTGAGACGAGAAAGAGCAGGGCAGTGCGGTTTGGCCTTGGAGGGGTCAGGAAGACCGAGACCACAACATAACTGTAGACACTAACATACATAAACCCTAAGCCTCAATGACAACGTCTGGTCTCGCCAACTTAGGTGAGTGAAACAAGGTGGGATGAAACCTGAAGACATCTAGTTAGTGGTCGCGTGGGAGGCCGCCCTGTTACCTTTGTTTTTTTTTTAGCGGCAACTGGAGAATCCCAGAACACCGTCAATACCACTAATTCAAATAAAGCAAGTTGAGAGCTACAGAGTAAAATTATCCAATGTAGATTCACAGGATATTCTCAAGTGCGACATGTGAGTATACGTGTAAATATTGCATTGACGTTTAGAATAGGAGGCATAGCATTGAAATATACAGTAGCGTGGTGGAATCGCCCAGAGAAAGTGGTTATATGGCCCAAACGGGACTTACTTTTGAAACAGTTAATTGTATGATCTAGCAGATGCCAACTGGCATGAATAGCATACACGACAGGCAGATCCCAGAGTAGAACATCAGGATAGAATGTGAGAAATGTGGATAAAAGCAGAAGAGGTGACCAATGATCAGCAACTGCAACAAATTATTGCACAGAACTCAGGGGCATTTGCAATGTAAAAGCATGACTGCAGAAAGCTGGCTGGCTCGCACTGTGTGCATACAAGGTCCAGACCCCAAACAACAGAAGCAAAATGGGTTTCCCAAAAGGTTCCAGGTTAGGTAATGCAGATTTTAGTTAAGCAAGGAGTACTGATGCCAGAAGCCTCCATCAATAACTCGCACATATGGCCAGTGGGGAAACGTGGGTATTCGCAGGTTGACAACAGGTGAAACAGAACTGAATAAAGCAATTTCGTTAAGATTCCCAGCTGTAGTACCTAACCCGGAAAGAGTGAACAATGGTTCACAGTTTTAAACATAAATAAAGGATTTTAGTCAATCCCACTAGAACGAGAGAGTCAGTACAAGTTTGTGTTTACTTTACATGGAGAGTAGTATACATTGACTGCCCTAATACAGGAGCTCCATAGGAATCAACACACAAAAATACAACTGCAGATGCTGTTGATCCTGGTGAAGGGTCTCGAAACGTCGGCTACAATTTCCTCACGGATGCTGCCTGACCTGCTGAGTTCTTCCAGCGTTGTGTACGTATTCTCTGAGCTCCATACGAACCCTTCCATATTTCACGAGTACTCAGGGGGAGGGTTAGAACAGTTTTCAAAACCCCAGTGTTTGGTTCAATACGTACATGTTGTTCTCTTGCAGACAGAAACCAGGCAAGAGCATTATCAGCTATTGACAGAACAGTTGCAATTTTGTAGGTAAACCCCACAATAGCAGCAGTGATTAAAAAATACGTTCCTTATTTGGGTATGATCTTGACATTTGGAAAAGGAGAATTTGAGAAGCGAAGAGTAGAATCGGTTATGAAACTGCCTATCCCCCGGGATCTGAAAGGGATGTAAACTTTTCAGCTGCTGGTACGGATAACATTGATGAATTTTCAACTAAGGCCCCCCCCCCCTTCCAATGGAGTTACTCATAAAGAATGTGCCGTGGGAATGGAACTCAGAACATACCCGGGCCATCGCAGCTCTTCAGCAAACGTTGGTCACTGAATCTGCTTTAAAAAATCTTAATTCCGAATTATTCTCATTGAACGTTGTTACAAATAATACCAACGAGAGGCACATGAAGGTAAGACCAGTAGCATATGCATCACGCATGCCCTCCCCAGTTGAACAGCGTAAATTGTATGTGAAAATAAAGTCTTAGCGGTTTTCCGGGCAGTACGACATTTCGCCTGAACAGTGAGACTTAATCCATTTGCAATACTGACAGAACGCACTTCTTTTCAATTATTGTCAGATGGAAGGATTAAAGCTAAAACAGAATTTTCTACATGGTCATTGATGTTTAAAGGAAGAAATGTAAGTGTAAATCGAATAAACGCAACGTCAAAGTTAGCTGATAACATGATGTATCAAGGAAATGAACATGAGCGTCAAGTCAAGAGAGCAAATGGACCCAAGTTCGATTTGTATCAAAACAAAAAAAGGATATGGCGCAAGAATGTTTGCAGAGCCGTATGAAATTATAAGCAAAGCAAGTCCGTCAGTATGTAAAGTACAGTAGAATGTGGGTGGTATCATACAAGCCAGCACACATTGGTGGGGGTACAACAGGAATTTTATAGCAATTGATATAATTCTTGAAATTCAGCTTCATTTCTTCGACAGTTTGAATGGGGCACGACTGCGCAAGCACCTGTAAGTCGGCCCGTGAGGAAGCGGCAGGATTTTAAAAAGCGAGCAGATTATCAGATCGGGCGACGGAGTAGAGGGGGACAGAGTGGGAAGGCTTTGGCTCGAAAGGTTTCGGCGAGCAGAGGCCGAGGACGAGTTTGCTCCCATTCAGATAAGTCCGAGTAAGCTCCTTTAGTTAATCTAATTAGCTTAGGAGTAGGTTATGGAGGCAGCAGTTAAGGCAGTCGAGTGTTCCGTTTGCAGTATGTGGAAAGTCAGGGCGAGCACTGTTGTCCCTGATGACTACACCTGCAAAAGGTGCATCCAGCTGCAGCTCCTGACAAACCGAGTAAGGGAACATGAGCTGGAGCTGGATGAACTTCGGATCATTCTGGAGGCAGAGACAGAAATAAATAGGAGTTACAGAGATATAGTCACCTCTAAGAGTCAGGAGACACGTAGCTGGCTGACTGACAGGAGAGTGAAGGGGAATAGACAGAATGAGCAGAGCAACTCTGTGTTCGTTCCATTCAATAATTAGCATACCGTTTTGGATAAAGTTGATGGGGACGACCTGCCAAGGACAAGTTGCAGTGGTTGCATCTTTGGCACCGAATCTGGGCCCTCAGCTCAGAAGGGAAGGAGGGAAAAGCGGAGAGCTGTAGTGATAGGGGATTCGTTAGCTAGAGAGACAGATAAGAGGTTCTGTGGAAGAGATCGAGAATCCCGGATGGTTTGTTGCCTCCCCGGTGCCAGGGTCCGCGATATCTCGGATCGAGATTTCAGTAGTCTCAGGAGGGATGGTGAGCAGCCAGATGTTGTAGTCCATGCAGTGACCAATGACGTGTATAGGAAAAAGGAGCAGGTCCTGCAAAGAGAATTTAGGGAGTTAAGTGCAAAGCTGAAGGACAGGTCCTCTAGGGATGCAGTCTCAGGATTGGTAGCCTTGTCACGTGCTGATGAAGACAGAAGTAGGAAGATAATGCAGCTAAATACTTGGCTAAGGATTTGGTGCAGGAGGGAGGGCTTCATGTTTCTGGACAATTGGGCTTGGTTCCAGTGAAGGTGGGATATGTTCCGACGTGACTGGTTGCAGCTGTCTGGAAGGGGACTAACATCCTTCCGGGAAGGTTTACTGGTACTGCTCCGGGGGGGGGGGGTTAAACTAGATTTGCAGGGGGAGGGGAACAAATGAGTTAAAGCAGATTGTGAGGTGGACGAGGATAAACTTCATGCGAGAGTTGTAAGTATATTGCATAGTAAAGCCAGATCAAGCATACGAAGAGGCTTTGAGTAAAGAGAAACAGAATAAAGGGTCTGAAGATGATAAGGCAGAAGGGCTAAAGTGCGTTTACTTCAATGCAAGAAGCATCAGGAACAAAGGAGACGAACTAAGAGCTTGGATACATACTTGGAGTAACCGCAGAGTGGCCATTACCTGGACTTGGCTCAAACCAGTGCAGAAATGGATTCTCAATATTCCTGGATTTTAGTGCTTTAAAAGGGATAGTTGGGGGGTAAAAGCAGAGCAAGTGTGGAATTACTGGTCAGGGATGCTATCGCAGCTACAGAAAGGGTGGGTAATGTAGCAGGATCCTCTTTTGCGTAAGTATGGGTGAAGCCAGGAAAAGGTATGGAACAGTTACTCGATTGGAAGTATTCTATGGGCCCCCTAGAAGCAGCGGGGATACCCAGTAGCAGATTTTGGAAAGGTGCAAAAATAACGGGGTTGTTATCATTGGTGACTTTAACTTCCCTAATATTGATTGGCACTTGATTAGTTCCAATGACGAACCAGAGTTTGTCAAGTGTGTCCGGGATAGATTTCTGTCACAGTATGAAGACAGGCCAACCAGGGTGAATGCCATACTCGATCTAATATTAAGTAACGAACCGTGTCAGGTCACAGATCTCTCAGTGGGTGAACAACTGCGAGACAGTAGCCTCCGCACCCTGGTCTTGAACATTATCATGGAGAAGGATAGAATCAGAGAGGACATTACTTTTTTTTAATTCGGGAAGGGCAAATTATGAGGCTATAAGGCTAGAAGTTGCGGGTGTGAATTGAACCATAGAACATCACAGTACAGGTCCTTCAGACCTCCATTTTGTGTCGACCCATATAATCCTTAAAAAAGTACTAAACCCACACTACCACATAACCCTCTGATTTTCTTTCATCCATGTTCGTGTCCCAGAGGCGCTTAAATACCCCTAATGTTTTAGACTCCACCACCATTCCTGGCAACTCATTCCAGGAACTCACAGCCCTCTGTGTAAAAAACTTACCCTGGATGTTTCCCCTAAACTTCCCTTCATTAATTTTGTACATATGCCTTCTGGAGTTTGCTATTGGTACCCTGGGAAGCAGGTAAAGGCTATCCACCCTACCTATGCCTCTCATAATCTTGTAGACCTCTATCAAGTCCCTTCTCATTCTTCTACATTCCACAGAAAAAACTCCCAGCTCTGCTGGCCTTGCTTCATATATTACAGTTTTAAACGTTATTACGATGATGTTTTTGCAGGGAAATGTACTATGGACATGCGGTCGATGTTTAGGGATCTCCTGCAGGATGTCAGGGATAGATTTGTCCCGGTGAGGAAGATAAAGTATGGCAGCGTGAAGGAGCCATGGGTGACAAGTGAGGTGAAGAATCTAATCAGGTGGAAGAAGGCAGCATATGTAAGGTTTAGGAAGCAAGGATCAAATGAATCTATTGAGGTATATAGGGTAGCAAGAAAGGAGTTTAAGGAGGGGCTGAAAAGAGCAAAAAGGGGGGATGCGAAGGCCTTGGAAAGTAGGGTAAAGGAAAATCCAAATGTATTCTTCAATTATGTGAAGAACAAATGGTTAACAGGAATGAAGCTAGGATCGTTTAGCGATAAGGTTGGGAAAATGTGCCTGGAGGCTGCGAAAGTGAGCGAGGTCCTCAATGAATACTGCTCTTCGTTATTCATCAATGAGAGGGAACTTCATGACGGAGAGGACAATATGAGTGAGGCTGATGTTCTGGAGCATGTTGATATTAAGGGAGAAGAGTTGTTAGAGTTATTCAAATACATTAGGAAGGATAAGTCCCTGGGGCCTGACAGAATATTCCCCAGGCTGCTCCACGAAGCGAGGGAAGTGATTGCTGAGACTCTGGCTAGGATTTGTATGTCCTCGTTGTCCACGGGAATGATACCGGAGGATTGAAGGGAGGCGAATTGACCCTTGATCAAAAAAGGTAGTAGGGATAGTTCGGGTATTTATAGACAAGTGAGCCTTACGTCTGTCGTGGGAAAACTGTTGGAAATGATTCTTAGTGACAGAATCTATGGGCATTTAGAGAATCGCGGGCTGATCAGCAACAGTCAGCATGGCTTTGTGAAGAGCAGATCGTACCTAACAAGCCTGATAGAGTTATTTGAGGAGGTTCCAGCCATATGGATGAGGGTAGTGCAGTGGATGTGATCTACATGGATTTTAGTAAGGGATTTGCCAAATTACCACACGGTAGACTTAGTACAAAAGTGAGAAGGCATGGGATCCAGGGAGGTTTGGCCAGGTGATTTCAGAATTGGCTTATCTGCAGAAGGAAGAGGGTCGTGCTGGATGCAGTACATTTGGATTGGAGGGTTGTGTCTCGTGGTGTCCCAGAAGGATCTGTTCTGTGTCCTCTACTTTTCGTAATTTTTATTAACGACTTAGTGTTGGGGTAGAAAGGTTGGTTGGCAAGTTTGCAGACGACTTAAAGTTTGGTGGTATTGTGGGTAGTGCTGAGGATTGTCGAAGACTGCAGAGAAACATTGATAGGATGCAGTAATGGGCTGATAAATAGCAGATGGCACTGATTGCGCCACAGAGGTAAGAATTTAAAGAAGTATTAGTAAATGATCAATTTCAATTGAAATGCATAATGTGATACACGTGTTTTAAAACACAAGGATGAATAAGCGCTGCCGTCAAAAGAAAATATAGAAGAGGATGTTTTAGATCGATAGGTCTCTAGGTTTTGGGCCTAGCACACTTTTGCTTGGCTACTCTTCTAACGAGAGTATTATGACACCTTCTGCTATACATGTTTTGCAATATTGTGAGAGTGTGTGTGTGTGTGTGTGTGTGTGTGTGTGTGTGTGTGTGTGTGTGTGTGTGTGTGTGTGTAAGAGAGAAAGAGAGAGAGAAAGAGAGTGTGTTTGTACATGTCTGAGTCTGCACATGTCTATTTCTGTATACGTCTGTGCCTGGACATGCCAGTGTTAAATAAATAAGGGGCTTTTTCATTCATAACGGGGATTTACTACGTTCAACGTTGAGTTCTCAATAACTTTCCTACTCTGGCCTGATGGTTAAATGTATGTCGGCGTTCCTTCAGTTTTGAACCAGTGGTTCACCGTTTGAAGCAGAACTCGTGACATTAATGCACTGCAAACAATTTCCTGAAATGCAACAAATCCCTACGTCAGGATTAACTGTTGTGTCATGTTCAGACCATCACGGTTTGTGACAGATGGGGAGATGTGGAGCATTGTTGTTGCTTCTCTCCTCCCTGCCAGGCGGGGAGATGTTTCCATTTCTCCATCGAAGCTTTTAATCTCTCCCACGTGGGATGATTTAAAGTCAGGCTGGAATTGTATAATTATTAGTTGTATGTGGATATTAATAAATACGCGATGGTCATAACATCCTGGTAGTGTGTAATGCCTTTGGAGAGATCGCTCTGGAAGACAATATTTCAAAATCGACACCAACGTAGGAAACACTAGATATATTTTGAGGTAGTTAAGCTACCACTGAAGAAGTATTATAGGAGTGAGTTGGCAAACTCAGCACAAGAACTAAAAGAAGTGAGAGGGGAATCTATGTGAATAACCGAATGAGAGCACAGTGAGGACGGTGAAGGACGATGGACTATCAGGGGGGACCTTTAAATCCCTCAGTGTCATTATTTCAGATTAACTATCCTTGTCCCGGCACGTAAGCTCTATTATAAGGAAGAGACATCAGCGCCTATACTTTCTTATAGGTATGACATGTCACAGGTCGATAGGGGTGTATGGGGTGCTAGCCGTCAGAGTTGATTGATAGAGTTTAAACGTCGCGACATAACGATGCAGCTCTATAAAACTCTGGTTAGGTTTGGAGTACTGTGTCCAGTTCGGGTTCCCTCACTATAGGAAGGATGTGAAAGAATTGAAAAGGGTACAGACGAGAATTGCCAGGATGCTGCCTGGTTTAGAGAGTATCTTGATGATGAGATTAAGGATCTAGGGCTTTACTCTGAGAAGAGAAGGAGGATGAGAGGGGACATTATAGAGGTAAGAAAGATATTAAAAGGAATGAATAGAATGGACAGCCAGCAACTCTTCCCCAGAGCACCAGTGCTCAATACGAGAGGACATAGCTTTAAAGTAAGGGGTGAGAAGTTCAGGGGGGATACTAGAGGAAGGTTTAATACCCAGAGAGTGGTTGGTGCGTTGAATGCACTGCTTGAGTCAGTATTGGAGGCAGATATACCAGTCAAAATTAAGAGACTACTAGACAGGTATATGGACGAATTTAAGGTGGGCGGTTATATGGGAGACAGGGTTTAAGGTCGGCACAACATTGTGGGCCGAAGGACCTGTACTGTGCTGTACTATTCTACGTTTTATGTTATATGCAATTTGACATGTAATTTAACATTTTGTCAGATTTCAATAGATGAGCAATGGAGAGTATATTGGCTGGTGGCAAGAGGACCTAGCTTAGAACCACCAATGCCTTTGTATTGAAAAAGCCCAGAAAAAGTAATGGATAGAGCCCAGTCTAGCACAGATACAACCTCCCCACCTTCCCCAGCGTTGAGAACATCTACACGGAATGCAGGGCCATGCTTTCTTCTTGCTGCCCCATGAGGAAAGAGGTTACAGATCAACAGGTCCATTGCACTGAACTGTACCCACAACCCATAGATTTACTTTCAAGGCTCATAATTCCATGTTCTCGAACTTTATTGATTATTTATTTATTAATAATATTTGACTTTTTTTCTTGTAATCAGTTGGTTTTTAGCCTTTATCATTGTTCGTGTGCTGTCTTTCTTGAGTGCTGTCTGTCATTCATTCTCTTGTACATTGTTGTAATTACTGTAGATTGATGCCCATGAAAGACCCAGTCAGAGGCCCGAACTTAACCCAATTGAACATCTCTGGCAAGACCTCAGGATTGCCGGACACTGGCGCCTCCCGACTAGCCTGGCACAGCTTGAGCCGTTGTGAAACGAGGGATGGGCATGTCCTTAAGATCATAGGACATTCGGTCCATCAAATCTGATCTGCCATTCAACCATGGGCTGATCCAATTTTTCCAGTCATCGCCAGTCCTCTGCAGCCAGCCAGAATACGATCCCCTTATCCCCAGTCTTTGTTTTCTGCTCCACTCATGCTCTAATCTCCTATGTAATTCCAGGGGATATTATCTGGCTCAGCGGCTCCTTGTCAAAGGCCTTCTGACAAAGTCTCCTACAAAGTTAATATAGATGTATCCAAAATAACTACTGTAAAGAGGATGCTGTCCGAGTTGCATGCCATCTTGGACAATGACTCCCATCCACTCCATAATGTACTAGTTAGGCACAGGAGTACATTCAGCGAAGAGGTAACTCATTCCACCGAGATGTAACACTGAGCTTCATAGGAAGTCATTCCTACCTGTGGCCATCAAACTTTACAACTCCTGCCTCGGAGTGTCAGACAACCTGTGCCAATATGCTGGTCCTGGACTTATTTCCACTCGGCATGATTAACTTACTATTATTTAAGTATAGTTTTATATTGCTATATTTCTTCACTATTCCTGGTTGCTGCGGCTGTAACTAAACCCAATTTCCCTCAGGATCAATAAAGTATGTCTGTCTGTCTGTCAGTCTGTCAGTCTGTCTAATAGCTGCGAGAGGTGACGCTCATATGTTCTGAGCAGAGGATACACATACTTTTGAACTGCTGATATTTCAGTTTATGATTTTTTTAGTTTTTCATATTTTACTATTTCCTTTATTTTAGGTCTCTAATGCACAAAACAAGAGCATAAGATTCACTACAAAAAAAGGTCAGTTAAATAAACTAAAAGCCCTGGTTGTAATACTCAATAGGAACAAAGTGTTGGGGGCTGATACGTTCTTAAGGCACAGTAAATTATCTTCATCCACATTTCTCAGATGTGGTCTATGAAAATGGAAACACGAGAAAATCTGCACGTGCTGAAAATTCAAGCAACACCCACAACATGCTGATGGAACTCAGCCAGCCAGGCAGCATCTATAGGAAAAGGTACAATCGACGTTTCGGATCGAGACTGGTCCTGACGAAGAGTCTCGACACAAAACGTCGACTGTACTTCTTCCTACAGATGCTGCTTGGCCTGCTGCGTTACACCAGCATTTTTTGTGTGCTGCTATGATACAACCATATAATAATTACAGCACGGAAACAGGCCATCTCGGCCCTTCTAGTCCATGCTGAACACTTACTGTCACCTAGACCCACCTACCTGCACTCCGCCCATAACTCTCCATTCCTTTGCTGTCCATATACCTATTCTTTTTTTTTATGACAAAATCGAACCTGCCTCTACCACTTCTACTGGAAGCTCGTTCCACACAGCTGACACTCTTAGACTAAAGAAGTCCCCCTTCGAGCTACCCCTAAACATTTGCCCCTTAACTGTCAACTCATGTCCTCTTATTTGAATCTCCCCTACTCTCAATGGAAAAAAAGCCTATCCACGTCCGCTCTATCTATGCCCCTGATAATGTTAAGTACCTCTCTCAAGTCCCCCCTCAACCTACTACGCTCCAAAGAATATGTATAACAGGACAGTTACACTAACAATTGTACAATTGCTTCTGTATGTTTGTTTATGCGTGCGTGCGCGCGCGCCCGTGTGTGTCTTTCTGTGTGAGAGTGTCATCAGGGAGAAGCTGAAGGACTGGAGGACAGTTAAACATGGGAAACTGCCGGGGCAGAGGGAGGGATCGGTCAATGTCGCCCGTCTCCAGAGATGAATTATTAGCCAATAAAAAGATGACGTCTGTAAATCTAGTTGCTCCGTGACAACGCCCAGTATCTGTAATTAAATCTACCAGCCTATTTGCACCAGAGACTCTGCTAGGAAAAAGCCAAATAATTTTGATGTATTTGTCTTCAATCGCCTCAATATTTATATTAGAAGGAATAGTGTTTAATTTAAGTGTTTGTTCAATGAACTGTAACTAAGAAAATTAGTGAGGTGTATAAACGTATCTTTGGAGACAGATCTTCTGTATAAATGAGGGCCGCTTTGAATGCATCAGGGGTCTGCGGGCGCCGTGACTTCAGGAGCAACAGAAATCACAGATTCACACTGAAATGGTGTATCCAGTCATCTGGCGGATAAGTGAAGTTTACTATCCTTTTATGTCAGCCTTTGGAATTCCGGGTAAGCCGCAGTGTCTGCTGCTGTGGGTGGATGCTGAAGCTTAATTCTAATGTAATGATTGTTTATGTCGCTAGTTTAAACTGTCACATTCCAATACCGGTATTCCGCATTTCCGGGATGGAAGGGAAACACCGGGACTATAGTTGCAGGGATTTCGATTTAAAAACAAACCGCTGCAGGAATTCAGCGTATTTCTGTGAGACTGAGCTGGTCAAGCAGCGTTCTTACAGAGGATTGTGATCAATAATGGGTTGTTCTGTTCACTGTGTTTTTGGTCTTGTAGCAGCTTGCACCGCATTTACAGATATTGCGTTTGTCCAGCTCGCCGACATCATACTAATTGATTGTTTGCTTTGTCTTTGAGCGGTTGCGTGAGTTAGGTGCCACAATCGATTGTTGTAGCACCAGCAAGTGCGAGGAGATCCGTGTCGTAAGACGAAACTGTTGTGAAATTTTTAATAAAATGTGTGCGGTATGACAGAATATAAAGCAGCTGATGGACAACACAATAAAATCGTTGCTGGGTCCATTAACACAATAGACGGGGTGCTTCATAGTTATCAATACTGTGAAATGTATTTTATAATATCCACATCTGACACTGTTTGAGACATTTTACTACGGCACCGAATTTGCTGCTGGACTTTGAATTCGTCCCCCTTCTTCACGGTGGTGAATACAATGGGAGGCGTCATGTCTGTCTGTGAGATGTATGTTAGACTGCGCTGTAAATGTTGTAATCAATCAACGTTTTGTTTAAAAGCCGTTGAGGTGGCAAATGCTGGAATAGGAAACAAATTCCGAGAATGCTGGAAACACTAAACCCCAAGTAGCCTCTACAGAAAGAGAAGCTAGTTGACAGTCGTGTCACGGGTGTCTCTGAGAACAGGTCTGATGAATGATACTTTAACTGCTTTCTCACATATTCTGTTTTACATGGATGAGTACTTCCAGCATTTCCTGTTTTTGTTTTGGCCTCCGGCTGTCCTGTCGCTGACAGGGATCGCCAGGATAGTTGATAATTGTCTGATGGAAGAATCATGTCATCCGCGTCCGGATTTATTAATTTCATCAAGTGGAGACGCGGAAGGCACTGGTAGAAAATCGTACATCCAGCATTGACTCTGAGGAGGTAGTAACTCAGTTTTAGCTTTCCGCTGCCACTTCACATTTCGGTCATCAGCTCATCTTGAGTAGATTTAACCCTGTAAACTCCTTGTCTGTCTCCGCCAGCTCTGCGCCCTTTCTCGACGTTCCCACCGCTAAATGCAACAATGAAGTGTAAATATAACAAGATCCACTCACACTGTTGCATTGGCTTCTGCTCGGTATCTTCTCAACTCGCTGTCCCCTGTCTCTCTTCCAGCGAACTTGGCGGCGATTGTTATCCTGTTCCGCGGAAAGTGCGGTCTCACCAAAGGTGTCGCTCGTTACCTGATGGGAATGTCAGCAGCCGATCTCCTGGTCGTTATCTCGAATCCGCTGCTGAGGTACACTGCTAAAATTTATTTTCCCCAATCATTCTTGTTCATTACTCCTGTGTGCAGTGTCGTCAGGTGGTTTCTTTCTGCGAGCACTGCGGCCTCAGTCTGGCTGACTGTCGCTTTCACCGCCGATCGATTTGTGGCTATTTGCTGTGAGAAGCTGAAAACAAAATATTGCACCGAGAGAACGGCGGCTGTGGTTATCGGGACCGTGAGTGTTCTGGTCTGTTTGGAGGGCGTCCCCTGGGGCTTTATATACGAGCCTGGAGAAATAATTGATGGTGTTCCCTGGTATTGTGCTCTTACAGCGAGCGTCAAAAACTCTCCTTTATGGGCGGCATTTGACATGTTTGACCTCATTTTAACACCTTGTGTCCCATTCTTTCTGATTTTACTGTTCAATACTCTGACTGTCAGGCGGATTCTAGTGGCCAGTCGAGCCCGCAGGGGGCTCCGGGGACAAAAGAGTGGAGAGAATGGCAAGGACAGGGAGATGGAGAACCGGCGCAAATCCATCGTTTTGCTCTTCAGCATTACCGGTAGTTTCATATTGTTGTGGGGAACTTTTGTGGTATTTTTCATGTATGTACGGATATCAATGAATTTTGTTTATTCTGTCACGGATCCCCGTTACGTCACAGGAGAAACAGCTGGAATGCTGCAGAGTCTCAGTTCCTGCACCAACACGTGTACTTACGCCGTGACTCAGAGTAAATTCCGAGAGGAACTGAAGAATGCGGTGAAATACCCACTGAATCGGATCTTGAATCTCATGAAAAATGAGAAATAAATGCTATGAAGCATTGAAACTCATGTGCCTTCATGTTCCGTATTGTATACCCCGACTTGTGGGTAAATGGAAACAATCTGCTGAACAGAGTTACATAACAGACACGAGAAAATCAGCAGATGATCGAAATACAAAGCAACAGACACAAATCAGGTCCTAATGAAGGGTCTCGGCCCTAAACATCGACTGATTGCTTACTTCCTCACACAAAATACTGGAGGAACTCAGCAGGCCAGGCAGTATCTACGGCAAAGAGTAAAACAGTCGACGTCACGTGCCGAGACCCTTAATTAAATTCCTGTCTATTGTTTACTATTTTCCAATTTGTGTGTGTTGTTCTAGAGTTGCAAAACAGCTGTTCACAGTTGATCCCCGCATCACCATCCCAGAGAAATCCCCTTTGCACCTCAAGTCCCTCCCTGTTAAATTGAACCTTGAGGCGAACCTGTTTCCTTTGCTTCCCGGTTCTGAAAAGAAACTGCTTGATCTTGGAGTAAAGTTTCGTCTGTAACAAGCACTCCTATTCCCGCCATTACCCGACATTTCTTTCACCCTCTTTTTTCCCCACCCTTCTCAACCTGTAGGTTCTCTTTCTCACTGCCAACATGAAGAATCTTCTTGTAAGAGCACTTTCACTTTTTTACAACGAAAGACAAATTACCGTTTCGTTTACCTTTCGGTCTGTGAGAGATATAAATATATAGAAAGTGAGCGCGATCAGGTGGCAGTGCTGAGGGCACGAGGGCGACAATCCGTAGGAGAGGGTGCTATGGAGATGACGCTAGAGTGAGCGTGAGGGAGACGGCTTGAGTAAGAAGGTGCATGCGATTTGAGCACGAGGGAGAGCGACAGACGGAGACATCACGAGGGAGCGGCAGAGTAAGAGACAGAGCCTGGAGTAATAGAAGGATAGTAAGAGCGAATGAGAAATCCTGGAGTGAGTGCGTGGGCGAATGAGACTTCGCTGGAAACAAGGCGCAAGGGAGTTGGCGCGAGTGAGAGATTTCGATGGAGATGACGATAGAGTGAGGGCGAGGGGGAGGACGTGAGCGATAATGAGCACGAGCGAGGGAGACAGAGGGAGACGGGGGAGGGAGAGAGAGATATAGTGAGAGGGAATGAGACATTGTGAAGGACTGAGCACGAGAAAAGGAGCAGGAGGGGAAGCGCATGAGGGAGTTGATGAGAGAGCCCGTGAGGGAGAGCGCGCGAGAGAGAGCGCGTGTGGGAAAGACAGAGAAAGAGATAGAGAGAGAGAAAGAGGAAGAGAGAGATAATGAAGCGAACGAGATATTATGAGGGAGACGGCGATATAGAGAGAACAGGCTGCGTGACATTGTCGGATCTTTGTTTATCCTCCATCTCTGAGATCGGCTTGATTAGTGGATGATAAGTATTATTTTGAATTAGGTCCTACTACTGCTACTGTAGACATTTTTTTTTGTTCCCTGCATTAAGATCGTACGAGTTCAACAAAGTGTGCAGGCTCCTTTTCTTTTGTGAATGTATATGTAATTACACTGAAATGTTCACAAAAAGAATACAATGAATGAATTTTAAAACAATTTTTATTACAAAGAGGCTACCAGAAAGCACACGAATGTAGAGGGCTGGAAGGATAAGAATCACAAGGAGCAAACTTTGAAGCGGAGGGTGGCTGGTGAGGTGGGTGCACAGACAGGAGTATCTGTGGAAATGACTGAGATTGCAGAGTGGTGCGTTTTCGCCATCACGCCAGGTCCAAGGATGTCTCTGAGAAGGTATAGCCCATTCTGAAAGAGCAGGGTGAGCAACGAGAGGTCATGATCATCATTAGAAATAACAACAGGAGACAAGTCCCTGCAAAGAGAATTTAGAGAGTAGAGCAGAAAGTTAAGATATAGGAACTCTGGGGTGCTGATTTCAGGATTACTTCAGGTGCCACATGATGCGAGGTAAGTGATGGCAAGTTGGTACTGTTAGATGTATGGCTAACAATCTGGCTCAGAGGGGATGGCATCAGGAACACTCATTTGGGCTCTCTTCCAGGATAGTTGGGACTGCTGCAAGGACATTAGTTTACACTGAAGGGGAATAAATATTCTTACAAGGAGTATTGCTGGAGCAACTTTTTAAAAAAAAAAACAATTTTATTGAAAGAATGACACAATACAGAATACATAATTGATTACATTTTCATCCATTTTGCTTTTATATCTTACCCCTAAACAAACCTCTCCTCTCCCTCCATCCCCGAAATTCCATGGAATCTAATGTATTTACAAATCTAAGGGGCAGGAAACGCTGGTGGGAGCTGTGTATAGGCCACCTAACAGTAATAATGAGGTTGGGGATGGCATTAAGCAGGAACTTAGAAATGCGTGCAATAAATAGCAGTTATAATGGGTGACTTCAATCTACATATAGATTGGGTGAATCAAATTGGTAAGGGTTCTCAGGAGGAGGATTTCTTGGAATGTATGGAATGGTTTTCTGAACCAACATGTTGAGGAACCAACTAGAGAGCAGGCCATTCTAGACTGGGTATTGAGCAATGAAGAAGGTTTAGTTAGCAATCTTGTCGTGCGAGGCCCCTTCGGTAAGACTGACCATAATATGGTGGAATTCTTCATTAAGATGGAGAGTAACATAGCTAATTCAGAAGCAAAGGTTATGACCTTAAAGAAGGGTAACTTTGAAGGTATGAGACGTGAATTAGATAAGACAGACTGGCAAATGATACTTAAAGGGTTGAGGCTGGATATGCAATGGCAAACATTTGAAGATCGCATGGATGAACTACAGCAATTGTTCATCACAGTTTGGCAAAAGAATAAATCGGTGAAGGTAGTGCACCCGGGGCTGACAAGGGAAATTAGGGATAGAATCAAGTCCAAAGAAGAAACATACACGGTAGCCAGAAAAAGCACACACTTGAGGACTGGGAGAAATTCAGAGTCTAGCAGAGGAGGACAAAGGACTTAATTAGGAACGGGAAAAAAGACTGTGAGAAAAAGCTGGCAGGGAACATAAATACTGACTGTAAAAGCTTTTATAGTTAAGTGAAAAGAAAAAGATTTGTTAAGACAAATGTAGGTCCCTTACAGTCAGAAACAGGTGAATTGACCATAGGGAACAAGGACATGGCAGACCAATTAAATAACTACTTTGGTTCTGTCTTCACTAAGGAGGACATAAATCATCTTCCGGAAATAGTAGGGGACTGAAGGTCCAGTGAGGTGGTGGAACTGAGGGTATTGCATGTTAGTAAGGAAGTGGTGTTAGGTAAATTGAAGGGATTAAAGACAGATAAATCCCCAGGGCCTGATGGTCTGCAACCCAGAGTGCTAAAGGAAGAAGTGCAAGAAATAGTGAATGCATTAGTGATAATTTTTCAAACCACTTTAGATTCTGGATTAGTTCCTGAGGATTGGAGGGTGGCTAGTGTAACCCCGTTTTTTTAAAAAAGAGGGAGTGAGAAATCGGGGAATTTTAGATCTGTTAGCCTGACATCGGTGGTGGGGAAAATGATAGAGTCAGTTATCAAAGATGTGATAACAGCACATTTTGAAAGCGATGCGATCATAGGACAAAGTCAGCATGGATTTGTGAAAGGAAAATCATGTCTCACGAATCTTAGAATTTTTTGAGGATGTAACTAATAGAGTGGACAGGGGAGAACCAGTGGATGTGCTACATTTGGATTTCAAAAGGCTTTTGACAAGGTTCCACACAGGAGATTAGTGTGCAAACTTAAAGCACAAGGTATTGGGGGTAATGTATTGATGTGGACAGTGAATTGGTTGGCAGACAGGAAGCAAAGAGTGGGATAAACGGGACCTTTTCAGCATGGCAGGCAGTGACTAGTATGGTACCCCAAGGTTCATGCTGGGACACCAGTTGTTTACAACATATATTAATGATTTAGACGCGAAAATAAATGCAGCATGTCCAAGTTTGCGGATGACACGAAGCTGGGCAATGGTGTTAGCTGCGAGGAGGCTGCTAAGAGGATGCAGGGTGACTTGGGGTAGGTTAGGTGAGAGGGCAAATTCATGGCAGATGCAATTGAATGTGGATAAATGTGAGGTTGTCCACTTTGGCTACAAGAACAGGAAAACAGATTATTGTCTGAATGGTGGCCGATTAGGAAATGGGGAGGAGCAACGAGACCTGGGTGTCAGTGTACACCAGTCATTGAAAGTGGGCATGCAGGTACAGCAGGCGGTGAAAAAGGCAAATGGTATGTTGGTATTCATAGCAAGAGGATTCGAGTACAGGAGCAGGGAGGTTCTACTGCAGTTGTACAAGGCCTTAGTGAGACCACACCTGGAGTCTTGTGTGCAGTTTTGGTCCCCTAATCTGAGGAAAGACATTCTTGCCATAAAGGGAGTTCAATGATGGTTCACCAGATTGATTCCTGGGATGGCAGGACTTTCATATGAAGAAAGACTGGATCGACTGGGCTTATACTCGCTGGAATTTAGAAGATTGAGGGGGGATCTTATTGAAGGGTATAAAATTCTGAAGGGATTGGACAGGCTAGATGCAGGAAGATTGTTTCCAATGTTGGAGAAGTCCATAACGAGGGATCACAGTTTAAGGATAAAGGGGAAGCCTATTAAGAGCCAGATGAGGAAAAACTTCTTCACACAAAGAGTGGTGAATCTGTGGAATACTGTGCCACAGGAATCAGTTGAGGCCAGTTCATTGGCTATATTTAAGAGGGAGTTAGATATGCCCCTTGTGGCTAAAGGGATCAGGGCGTATGGAGAGAAGGCAGGTATAGGGTTCTGAGTTGAATGATCAGCCATGATCATACTGAATGGTGGTGCAGGATTGATGGTCCGAATGACCTACTCCTGCACCTATATTCTACGTTTCTATGACATGTCTTTCAACACTGGAATAATTTTCTGAACCGCCTTTGAACTCTCTCCAATATCAACACTTCCTTTCTAAGACAAGGGACACCAAACTGCTCACAATACTCAAGAAATGGCTTCATCAGTGAATCTTAGTCTCAACAATCTATCCATGCCAATATATCCAATTCCTCTCGAAATGTTCGCTAAACTTGCATTTGCGTTCCTCAACACCTTCGCACTCTACAAATTAACCTTCATGAAAGATCTTGAGACCCTTTGCACATCAGGTTTGCAAACTTTCCCGAGGTTTAGAAAGTAGCCTTCGATAGTATATCTTCTGCCGTAGTGCAGGACCATACATTTCCTGACAATGTGTTCAAACTGCCACTTTGCCCTGTCTCCTAATTTGTTTAAGTCCTGTTGTAGCCTCTCTGCTTCCTCCAGATTTCCTGCATGTGCCACTATCTTCGTATAGTCCTCAACTCTGTCTACAAAAGCATTAATTCCAACATGCAGGTCATTAACATATAAAGTTAAAGTTTCCCTCCATCAGTTGTATTGATTCCTGCTGTTCTGTTTTATATTGTGCTACCTCAATTGCAGCTTTCTTTACGATGAATCTTATACGCTTATTTGTCCACATTTTATTTTATAACTTTAGAAAATAGTTTTTCTCTCGGTTTTAAGCTTTCAGCTTTACTGATAAAACCGTGACTAATTTCGAATCGACCACGTTCGATCCTGTATTAAGGTATATTTCGCTTGGTTGTCTGTAAGAGGGGATTTAAATCGAAACAAACTCTAGTGGGGTTCGTGAGTGGACCGGGATTATTAGATAAAATAACAATTAAGTTTGCTATTATCATTATTATTTTGTTTGCCCTTACATGGTTTGTTGTGTTATACACATTATTACAATTACAGATTATTACAGATTACCATTATTACAATTATACATCATGACACATTATTGTAATTAGTATATCGCTTGCCCTTAAACAGTTTGTTGTGTGATATATAGTATTACAAATTTACATTCTACTTTGAAAGAATTGGGCGAAGGCTATTTTCCTTTGTACGACTCTATGACAGTGTGTTAAAACATCAGCATTCTAGAGCAATCTGGAATCCCTATGGCAAGAAAGGTGTTATGCGTTCATTATTGAGCTTTGCAGCAGATCTACGCCTCAGAACGACAACGTAAAATTCCGTCGCAATATAGAGACCAAAACGTGTCTGAATGGGACCAACGTAATTCTGTTCAAAAAATTACCACGGCTGAGAAGCTGACACCGCGACTGAATTATAAAAACCTCGCGTGTAAACTATTGTATTTGTCAGGAGCGTGAATCGAAACCACGCTTCGAGGTGGAGACCAGAACACTCGCGTTTACACTGAAGCGAATTTTTCGCCTTGAGTCTGGTGAGTTGGAGCATTCGCACACCCTGATAGCACTGCAGTACCCTCTTCACATCGGACCTAAACAGCTGTATTTCAGAATTGGGTGAGTGACTGCTTTGGTGAGAGACTGTACATGCAAACACACACATTATCCAGGGATTTGAAATGAAAGTAGACGCGTTGCATTTTCTCAGGTTACCAATTGTGTGCGAAAATATAACAAACAGCAACACAGCACTGACCAGATCATGTGTGCAGTTCAGCACCTCAGTTATAGAAAGTATGACGAGGCTTTGGAGAGTGTAGAAAGTCGTTACCGAGATGTTATATGAATTAGACGATATGAACGATTAAAAACATGTACGTTTTCTTTAACTGGTCCCTGGTCCCTGACAAAATCAGGGCCTGCGTCAGGGATTTGAGCAAAATTGTGAGGGGGCTTGGTTGAATTGATTGGGGAAACTCCCTTATTTGATTTGGTTGTGTTGAAAAACAGCAGAAATGGAAGTTGATATTTTTTGGAGGAGCCTGCCTCTGAGGTATTAGAGAACGCCAGAGGTTTGGAGCTGAGTATTGCAAAAAGTTGAAACTTTCGAAGATGAAATCGACGGCGAGGAGGTCACTTGCCTGCTTCTTCAAGTTCCTACAGAATGAGGAGGGCGCAGCAGGTTGTTGGACAGCTGGAGTCCAACAAGTGGAGTTAAAAAGCCAGTCCGCTGTTACACAGACAGACACAGCACGGGACACAGAGTTTAGGACACTGAACGAGCTTTGTTGCACCCACATGAAGGTGGTTTTTTTGAGGATCGATTCGGGGAAATCGATCGGCGGCTCACAGTGTGAAAAGGTGCGAGGGTGGGGAATTATTTATGTGTCCATCCTTGCGGGATGATAATTCCACCACTGAAGTACGTTCGTACGTATCATGGTCATAGTTGGTGACCACAACAGGATTTCGGAAGACAACGGGAAGATCGACGGCATCAGCTCACGTATCACCTCTCTCTCTTTCTCCAATGTTACACCAGTAACTATCTGGAACTGAACTGAACCCTCTCCATCATCGTAAGACTGTACCCATTTACCCGTAGGTTTGAAAGAGCCTAGTCTTGTTACTATTTAAACACACACACACACACACACACACACACACACACACACACACACACACAGTAATTACTAACCTGTTTGATATATTTGCATTTACAGTACTGTATTGCGTAGTTTACTAATAAACAATATTAGTTTATAGAATATCAGTTTATACGTGACAATATTACTAAACATGTGTAGTGGGGAGTATATTGTCTGCTTGCATCACGATCTGGAACGTAAATCGTAAAACGTTTGAAGGGAAATCTTTAAAAAGTCAGTGGATTCGGGCCAGTCTATCATGGGTAAAGCACTCACAAACATTAATAACATCTACATAAAAAGCTGTCATTGGAAAACAGCATCCAAAGTCACAGGTCCTCATCAGCCAGGGCATGTTTTCTGTTCGCTGCTGCAATCAGATAGAATATACAAGAGCATCAGGACTCGCACAACAAGGTTCAGAGAAAGTTACTACCCATCGACCTTCAGGCTTGTCATCAAAAGGTGATCATTTAAACTCACGTGCCCATCTATTAAACAATCTGACAACCAATGATATCACTTTGAACGTTATTCTCTATGGAATAGTTGAGTGTGCCTAGTGGACCTCTGCAGGCCAGGTAGTACCTGTAGAAAAGTGTAAGCAGTCGACGTTTCAATGATCCTTCACCAAGAATTGTCTCTGAAGAAATCCAGCACCAAGAACCCGATATACGATGTTCTGGTGTTCAGCGATGAGCCGTGACAAACACATAATCATTCATGTCTAATGTTCTTCTAATCCACATGAACAAACCATGTTGGCTTCGCAGTAATAACATCACCTCGACAGAATACTTAAAGACAAAGGATGTCAGGAATGGGATTCGAACCCACGAACCATAGAAGTGGGAATCAATCCAATAACTAGAGTTCGGCGGGTGATGCTCCTGAAGCGAAGCCCAGAAATTATATAAAACCGCCAAGTTATACAGGAGAGCTCTGAGTAACGGTGTAAGAAAGATACTGGCTCGGACAGACAATGGCAGATGCAGGTCAAATTCAATTACCATATGATGACTATTACAACAAGCCAGGTTTTCAGTACCATTGACTCGCTAAAGGGGGATTGGTCCGGTTCTATGAAGTGGGAACTGGTGGCGGAACTCAGACATCATACAGGACGAATGATTTTGTCTTTGCGCCTATCAAATATGTCTTCAGATAAAGAAAACAGAAGGTGCCAACCATACAGAGAAACGTCTACGGTGTGGTAGTTTATATTGAGGTTTCAAGTCGCCGATCGATTTTACATGAAACAACAACTAATGGAAGTGTAAAGTTATTGTTATATTGGACCATATGGAGTAAAGTTACGCAATGGTGAGCAGCAGTCAGTAAAACCACATTGCTCGTTGCATGGTGCCGGGTGGATAAATGAGATTCCTTGCCAGGAACAGTAACAATTCATACCCTATAGTTCAACACCTGATCGTAGCGCTCAGAATACAGGGATCAACGATCCGCTATCCCTCTGTTTTCGCTGAGCTGCAAGGGGGCACGGCTGTGCAGTAACTGAAACGCTCCCACTCACATCCTTTCTCTGTTTTGCAACATGAATTTTCGTTTACATAAGGTTTCATTGAAGTGTAGCACAGCTTTCATACCGAGTAAAAATTTCCTGCCCTGCTACAATTGCTTTGTTTCCTCAGCGCTACGGACCCCTCCACCTATCGTCCTATCATCCTCAAACTTTGCTACAAAACCACCAATTCCATTCTCCAAACCACTGACAAAAAATATGAAATGTAGCGTCCCAATGCGGAGCCTTGATGAACAACACTAGTCACCGGTAGCCAACCAGAAATGGCTCCTTTTATTCCCAATCTCTGCCTTCTGCCTGCCAACCCATCCATTCCAATAGTTTTCCGTTAATGTCATAGAATTTTATGTTATTATGTAGCTTCATGTGTGGCACCGTATCAAATTCTTTTTGAAAATCCAAGGTAAAAGACACTTACTGCCTTTGTTTTTTTTTCCACAATGCTTGCAACTTCCTTGAAGAACTCTTAACAGATTTGTCAGTCAAGATTTCCCTTGACAGAACACATGATGACTGTCCTTATTTTATAATTGGTCTCCAATTACCCCGAAAGGTCGCTGTTAATAATGGACTGCAACCCTTTCCCAACCACTGAGGATAGGCGATTTGGCTTATTATTACTTAATTTTATCATCCTTGGAAGATTGACTCTTGAAAGAGCACACCTATGAATCTGCTATCCCCTCATGAGTCTCTTCCAAAACTCTGATATGTACGCCATCTGGTCCCGGTGACTTATCCACCTTAACATCTTGCAGTTTTCCCAGCAAGGTTCCCTTTGTAATAACGGCACTCACTCTTGCGCCATGACGCTCACGGACGTCTGACACACTGATGGTGTCTTCCACAGTGATGGCCGATACAAAATACTTTATTAGATCATCCACCATTTCTTTGTGCACCATTGCTCCCCCATTGCACCATTGATCAGTTTCCACTGGTCAGATATCAACTCTCACTTCCCTTTTCCTGTTTATATTACTGGCGGGGGTGGTGGGGGGGAGCATCCTGCTTTATACTTTCGGCAAGTTTGCACTCATACAGTAATTTATCTTTTCCCTTCTTTTGGGTTCTCCTTTGGAGTCCACCGTGTTCCCCTATATATTACTCGGAAAAAGCATCTTGCTTTGTACCTCTCCTAGTTTGCACTCACATTTCGTCTTTTCCTTGCTCTTGTGTTATGGATGCCATTTGTTGGATTTGAAAAACGTTCCAATCTTCCAACTTCCCACTCATTTTTGCTGCATGCATTATATGCCCTTTCCTGGGTTTTTATGTAGCCCTTAACTTCCCTTGTCAGAAACAGATACCCACCCCAGCCATTTCATAACGTGTTCCTCTGTGGGATATTTCCATTCTGCGTGTTGAGAACTGTTGTCAGAATCATCAGTCACCTGTGCTCTGCTGTCATCCCAGCCTGTATCCACCTCCAATTAACCTAGGCAGTGTCGTCTCTTATGCCTCTCTAATTCCCCTTATTCCATTGCGATGCTGATACATTGGACTTGCTTCCTCGGCAATTGCAGTATGAATTAAATCATATTATGATCCCCGGCTCCTTTACATTAAGCTCCGCAATAGAATCTGGTTTATTAGACAGCAATCAATCCAAGAAAGTATTTCTCCCTGTAGACTCTAGGAGCCATGTCATACGCATTCAACAATTGCCCTCTCTTGCGATCGGACACCAACCTGATGGTCTCAATTCCCTTGCATATGAAGCTCACTATAACAATTTTGACATTAGACTTACAGTTGCTCTTTCCATCTCCCTTTACGATCTCAACAACACACATTCGCTACTGTTTGGCTACCTATATATGATTCCGACACTTTTGTGTTCTTTTTTACCATTAGAGTTTCTTAACTCAACCCACAAAGATTCAAAATTCTCTGACCTGATATCACAACGTTCTAAAGATGTAGTTCCATCTCTGACACCACCGCCTATATCTTCCTGCCATTCTATTCGGTACAACCTATATCTTTTGATAGTAAGCTCCAACTTTGACCTTCTTTCAGCACCGACTCAGTGATGCCCGCAGCATCATAACGACCAATCTCCAATTGCGCCGCGAGTTCATCCACCTTTTTCTGGATACAACCTGCATTTAATCGTGCACTTCAGTCCTGCATTGTTCGTTCTTTTTTAATGTTGCCTCTGTGATACAATTTACCTCTTGCATTGTTTGCATTTGTTCCCATTCACAATTTGTCTTTATTTACATTCAGAAAACACCCATAATCTACTCGTAATCCTGCTGGCTCATCCTCAGTTCTTTCATACTGATTCCCGTCACCCAGCCATGATAGTTTTAATCCTATTCAACAGCTCTAACAAAACTGCCTAACAGAATAATAGTCCCCATCGCATAATAGAGCAAATGCAAGGAGACAGTATACATTTAAATCTTAACAGTGTTGCAGAACAGAGAGATCTTGAGGTCCAAATTCATAGTTCCTTAGAGGTCAATAAGGTGGTTAAGAAGGCCAATGGAATGTTTAGTTTGATTTATCGAGCCAATGAGCACAAATGTCAAGAGGATATTTTACATCGTTATAAAATCCCAGTTCGGACACACCTGGGGTATTGAGTTCAGTTCTGGTCGCTCTACTTTGAAGCCTTGGAGAGGGCGCAGAAGGAGCTTACCAGTATGCTGCCTGCTTTAACGTGCTAACTCGGGAGGATTTATAATATTTGGTTGTTTTCTTTGAAGCTTTGGAGGCTCAGAGGAGATCTGATATAGGTTTACAAAGATAATCAGAGTGTATCTCTTTCCCAGGGTAGAAATACAAGGGGGGCATACATTTAAAGTGAAAAGGGATCAGGTAAAAATGCCTCTGAGGATTTTATCTCAGAGTCACGAATGCCTGTAATAAACTGCTGGTATGGTGGGAGAGGCAATTACATTGGAGGATTGTAAAAGTCCTGACGAAGTGTCTCGGCCCAAAACGTCGACAGTGCTTCTCCTTATAGATGCTGCCTGGCATGCTGTGTTCCAACAGAATTTTGTGTGAGTTAGAGGATTTTAACAGACTTTTGGAGAAGCACATGAATGCATGGATGTAAGGAAGATGAAGATGTACGCATATGGGGTAGGTAAGAAGGATTAGGTTTTAGGTGTTTTTGATACTTCTTTTTAGCTGGTATGGCACATCATTGTGAGCCCACTGGTCAGTTTCTGTGCTGTACTGATCCATGTGCTATATTTGATGCAAAAGGTAGTATGCCCCATCAGTCTACGACCGCGATTAGCTAATACAGTTAACTACAATGTAAAAGACTTGCCCCTTAGATTGCCTTTAGTATCTATTTATAAGCCTCACTAATCCGTCTTCTGATATTTGACATTTCTACCCTGGAGAATCTAAGCAGAGTGTATATTATCGCTGCCATAAAGCCATTTCAATGTTTCTACTGTCGTCTACGCGTGCATCTCACCCTGATATATGTTAACAACACCTACTTATCCCTTAAACAAACTTCTGCAAGGTGCTTTAAAATATTTACCTCGCAAGATTGACCAATTTGTTGCAAACAAAATGAAGTGCAAACATTGCAATCGACAGCTGAAAGGACAGGCTGGCGATTGGTATTACTGATGAATTTCTCAGGGGATATATTCATCCTCTGATTTTCCTGTTCATGTTTCATAAATCAGAGAGTGGACCTCTCAGCTGCAAATTGAAGAACGGACCAGTTTCCTCAGATTGCCTTTGCTTTCCCCCCCTCTCTTAAGTAGCGTTGTTGCAGATCATTAGGGTGGTGAAAAGGTCTACTGGTCTTCATCAGCAAGTGCGCTCTGTCCAGGAGGTGGGATGTCATGCTGGAGTTGTACAAGGTCTGCTTAACAAGGAGCATACATATAAAACGGGGCATAAAAGGGATAAATATCCTCAGTTGCAGTGTTCGGGTATCAGTGACTAGAGGAAAATGCATTAAGATCAGAGTCGCGATGTTAAATTGTAACCTTAAAACAAGCTTATTCGCCCACAAAATAGTTGGTATAGAAAACTCACTGCCAGCTAATACTTCCTAATTGCATACGGGAGCAAAGTTTCATAAGTTTTCGACAGACGGAGTGACAGGCATTGAACGGAGAAGATAGCTCAAGAGTAGATAGTCGGGATAACTTTAATTTGGCACAATGGACGGCGCAAACAAAGAGGGCTGTAGTGTCTGTTCAGCGCTTTACATCGCTCTATTCGATGATGCTGTGCGCTTAATAGAATCCGGGTGGGTGGGATTTTATTGGCTCGATGCGGCTTTAATTCGGTTTCTGTCTTTCACTGTAATTCTGCTGCTATGCTGAATGCTCTGACGATCAAGAGTGAATATTTCTCCTCAAAGGCAGTGAAGGTTGAACTTTTGTATTTGACCAAAGTACAAACCTCCATACATTTCATGCAAAGAAATTGTCCGTTGTTGAAGGGAATATGTGATTGGGAGATGAGTTTGCAGTCAGATCTACAGCGAAAATGAGAGAAAAATCAGTGTGAGGGGACATTTAGGTTTCAGTGGATCTGCTGAGACCTCAACTTATGGATAGTTCATCACATCTCGAATTATGGATACTGATACGGCCCTGGTGAATAAAGACAATTGAAGAAGATCACACACACAGCATGGGATGCAGAGTTCTGTCTGAACCACTTTGCTGCAAGAATGCCGCTCCCAACTTACATCTCTGAATACCGTCACAACCTACATTCTTCGCAATTTTGCAATTAATTCACTAAAGTAATCACAAATTGTCACCGCAGGATTTCACTTGAATGATGGAATCAGTGTGTAAATAACAAAGTTTATTATTTTTATTTCTGTTCAACCATCACTCTCCCCGTGGATATAATAAAATGACATAAAAACCCTTACAATTCTCCACCTCAGCAATTTATTGCCTGTAGTTCAGGGGACACATTGCTGGACGAAGAAAATACATGATATATTGGATAGGTACTACAGTGTGGAGAAAATATTGTACCTGTTCATTTCCGTCAGTGGCGTTCCTAATGAGTGAGCAGAGCAATGTATGCCTGGTATCTTTATGTATTAACCGGTGATAAGCTGTTTGAGATCATTTTATAAAATTGCAATTTCATGTGCCTGCACATATATTCCTCATTCTCCGACAACCGAAACTAAATTTCTTGTTGCTCTAACTGACGGGATCCACTCGAGTATTGTTCTTGCCTTTACTGGCACCTTGAGCTTCCAGAGACCCGATTAATTCAGTGAATCCAGCCTCATCAGAGACTTGAATCAGGATAAGTACTGAATGGTCAATTCCGTGCAGTGTTGTGCATGGCAGGTCATTTTACTCCGGCCGTTTACACGAGACATCATCTTAAATCGCTGCTGAGAGAAGCAGATGAGAAACATTTGCACCATGCTGTGTTGTTCTTGGATTTGCAGTTATTCAACAATTCTTTAGCGGAAAGGCGATAACTTGTTTAAACCCGAACAATACATTCAGTAATGTCTAAAGTCTATTCTCCTCTCTCTTTGCAGTGAATTTAGTGGCGATTGTGATCCTGTCACGGGGAAAGTGCGGCCTCTCGTTTCTGCACCACTCGCTACCTCGTGGCCAAGGCAGCGGCCGATTTACTGACTATTGTCACTGAAGTCTTTTTGCATCAGATTCATTATCACTACTTTCCACAATGGAATTTCCTGAATTTCCCTTTGTGTGCAATTTTCCAGATGTACTGACATTCACAGCCACAGACTGTTCTGTCTGGTTCACCGTCACTTTCCCCTTTGTTCGTTTTCTCGCCGTTTATTTCCAGAAGCTGAAATTGAAATATTGCACCTGGAAAGCTACAGCTATGGTTCTAATAGCGGTCTGTTCTGTTTGAAAAACGTTCCTCGCTACTTCATACGGGAACCCGAGGAGATCGTGAATAATGTTGCGTGGTATTGTAAAGTGATAGAGGGTTATCAGACTGACACCAGGTGGATGGGTTTCGACTGGATCGATACGCTTCGAACTCCGCTTCTCCCTTTCACTGCAATTCTGCTGCAGAATGCTCTGCCGATCAGGTACATTTTAGTGACCAGTCGGGTCCGTAAGTGCCTGAAGGGTGAGAGCAATAGGGAAAACCGCAGTGACCCGGAGATGGAGAGCAGGAGAAGGTCTGTGGTTTTACTTCACACTCTCCGGCAGATTCATCCTCCTGTGGATGATGTTGGTTGTAAATTTCGTGTATTATCAGATAACAGGATCTGATTTCAATGATTGTGAATTGGCCTTTCACAATGTTGGTATTTTGCTGAACATTTTCAGCTGCTGCACAAACACATTTATTTACACAGTGACTCGGTCTAAGTTCAGTCAGCAGTTGAAGGGCGTAGTGAAATAATGGGTCACCACCGTCTGTTAGTTCATTGATAAAGTCGTGCCCCGAGTACAACAAAGGAGTGGCTGCGGTTTTTCCAGTCTTTGCTCCGCTCCAGATTCGAAATTCAGAGTTCCCATTCTATAATATCTTTTCAACTGCAAAAATGTAAATGAGAACGAACATTTGTGTTCCGATGAAGAGCAAAAAAAGAAAAGAAGACAACTAAATAATAAGAATAATTAAATATAAAAGCATAAAGTAGCTTGTATACATTGATTTTATGCACTGTGCATAAAGTGACGTCAGTACATCAGCTGTCTCTGTAACTGATTAAGTAGTATTGCTGAGTGTTGTGTTTGAGTACGTTAGCGATTGGTTGTATTTCTTAGCCTTAATGTTTTAGGCAAGCAGCTATTTTTGAGTTTGACGTTCCTGTTGAATACGGTATATTGCCTCTTTCTTGATAGGAGTGGGACAAGCAGTGAATGAACAGGGTGGATGGCATTCTTTATGATTTTTGCTGGCCTTTTCTAGTATGTGCATATATCCTCCCAATACCAGAAAGCAAATCCTGAACATTCACCTGTCCCTATCTTCTTAACATCTGCCATCTTTGGCTGTCGTTTCGATATATATTATGCCCGCTTGGCCTTTCTCAGCCCTCCATACTTACCGCACATTACAATATTTTCCACTGCCTACACCCATCCGTATCCCTGTAACGCCATGTTGCAGTGAAATCTGTGATTTCTGTAAGCCTGGCCCGCCTCGACATCACTCTCTATTTAACAACACGATCAGGAATATAAACTCCTACCTACCTCCGTAAAACCTTTCCATCCGCAACAATCCTTACTAGGTGTGTGACACGTTACAGCTCTTACATCCCTCTCAATATCTCTAACCCCACATGCCCAGCATGCCTACCTATCACTGTTACCATATTGCACACCTCCACCAATCCCGATGTCTGTAATCCTCTGGTCCGATGACCATGCCACATACTTTTACATCTACCTAGTCAACATAGCACTTATTAACTCAGTTAATGCCTTCCAACTCTTCTCACCTCCCTATCTCCGTACCCCACTTCCAATTCCACACATACCTCTTATCCCCGTAGAATCGTGTAACCCTACATCCCGTTATGTCTGTTACTCGCTCTGCTCCTCACACCATTCCTTGCCTGTCCAAGCATTTTCTGTTCCCAGAGGGCTCCCCTATCTCTGTATCCAGCTTCTGGCACCAATCTATTCCTATCTTCTGTAGTATCCTAACGGCCAAGTTATTCATTTTCTCGGTAAGGTTTTACAGCTCCTATAGTAAATCACCATCCCTAATATCACTCTTGTCCAGTGTTTCCCAACAATTTCAGCCCAACGCCCCCGCCAAAGCAACTTCATACCAGTTAACGCCCCCACCCCCACAGAATCTTGACCTGTCCGTGACAATTCCTAATTTCCTAACGTCCCGTTAGGATTTGTAACCGCCTCGTTGGCGATACCATCCCGTTGTGAATCGCTGCTCTGGTCCTTACACTCACGGCTAACGTTTTGCCTTTGTAGGAGCTTTTCGATCCATCGTTTTCTACTGCTCCCTCTTTTTCTCCCTGACTTTTGCCTGAGTATCAAAAGGCGGTCTTCTCTCATCCTCCTTATTCTTGCCCGGGATCCCCGCCATGGACCCAATTGGGCCTTCCTTCAAGGTTGAGAGCAGTCTTAATGACCAATAGCTTTTGAACAGCACTTCCCACCTGGGAGAGAGAATCCATTTTCATCTCCTTTGCATACACCATATCTCCTGAATTAAAATGTTGGGAGTTTCCCTCACCCGGCATAAGTAGGGCTGCTTCTACAAGTTTTTGGTCTACTGACCTTTGTCACCGAAGTGATTATGTATTGAAGCAGTTGATTTTATTTCCCGTGGAGTTTTCTGCGCTTCACCCCGTGTGCAGTGTTATCGGCGTTCTGACGTACACATTCACTCACTATTCTGATAATTTACCGTCACTTTCACCTTTGATCGATTTGTCGCCATTTGCTGCCAAAAGCAGAAAAGAAAACATTGCACAGGGAAAACTGCGGCTCTGGTTATAACAACAACGGACGTACTGTTTTGTCTGAAAAACGTTCCCCCGTACTACGTGCGGGAACCATGGGTAATCATCGAAAATATACCGTGGGGCTGTGGAACCATGAGCAATTATTTGACTGACCCTGGGTGGGTAGTTTATGATAGGATCGATACGATTTTATCCCCCTTCCTCCCGTTCGCTGTAATCCTGCTGCTCAACACTCTGACAGTTCGGCACATTTTAGTGGCCAGCCGGTTTTGTAAAGGGCTGACGTGTCGGAGAAAGGGGTAGAACCGCAGTGAACCGGAGATGGAGAGCAGGAGGATGTCTGTGGTCTTACTCTTCACCCTCTCCAGCACCTTCGTCTTCCTATGGATGACGCGCGTGGCAAATGTTATATATTAATTCCTGGGTATAGTTTCTTCAGGTATGATAGAATCGGAGGGGCAAGAGGGGGACTTGTTGCATTGCATATCCGAGAAAATATTACAGCGGTGTTTGTCAGGATAGATTAGAGGGCTCATCTAGGGAGGCTATTTTGGTGGAATTGAGGAATAGGAAAGGTGTATTATAGACAACCTAATGGGGAGCGAGAATTGGAGGAGAAAATTTGAAAGCAGATAGCAGATATTTGTAGTAAGCAGAAGATTGTGATTGATTGTGGAAGATTTTAATTTTTCACACATAGACTGGGAAACCCATTTTGTAAAAGGTCTGGATGCATTGGAGTTTGTAAAATGTGTGCAGGACAGTTTTTGCAGCAATACATGGAGGTACCAACCAGTCAAGGAGCAGTGTTGGATCTGCTGTTAGGGAATGAGATGGGTCAGGTGACGGAGGTATGTGTTGGGGAGCACTTCGGGTCCAGTGATCACAATTCCATTAGCTTCAATATAATTATGGAGAAGGATAAGACTGGACCCAGTGTTGAGATTTTTGATTGGAGAATCTCCCCAACTTTGAGGAGATGCGAAAGGATTTAGAAGGAGTGGATTGGGACAATTTGTTTTATGGGAAGGATGTAATAGAGAAATAAAGGGCATTTAAAGGCGAAATTTTGAGGTTACAGTATCTTTATGTTCCGGTTAGGTTGAAAGGAACGTTTAAAAGGTTGAGAGAGCCATGTTTTTCAAGGGATATTGGAAACTTTGTTCGGAAAAGGAGAGAGAGGTACAATAAATATAGGCAGCATGGAGTAAATGAGGTGTAAAAAGTATCTTAAGAAAGAAATCAGAAAAGCTAAAAGAAGATATAAGGTTGCTTTGGCAAGTAAGGTGAAAATAAATCCAAAGGGTTTCTACAGTTATATTAATAGCAAAAGGATAGTGAGGGATAAAATTGGTCCCTTAGAGAATCAGAGTGGACAGCCATGTGAGGAGCCAAAAGAGATGGGGGAGATTTTGAACAATTTCTTTTCATCGGTATTCACTAAGGAGAAGGATACTGAATTGTGCAAGGTAAGGAAAACAAGTAGGAAACTATGATGTTTGATGAAGAGGAATATAAAAGTGGATATGGCTCCGGGTCCTAACAGAATTTCCCTAGGAATATTTCAAATGTCATGAGAAACGGGGTGGATGAAAATTACATGCAAGACAGTGCATGTTGTCTATATGAACTTCAGTCGGGCCTTTCACAAGGTTCCACACGAATGGTTAGCTAGAAAGGTTCAATCTTTAGGTATTAATATTGAAGTAGTAAAATGGATTCAACAGTGGCTGGATGGGAGATGCCAGAGAGTAGCGGTAGATAACAGTTTGTCAGTTTGGAGACCGGTGTCTAGTGGTGTGCCTCAAGGATCTGTACTGGGTCCAATGCTGTTTGTCGTATACATTAATGATCTGGATAATGGGGTGTTAAATTGGATTAGTAAGTATGCAGATGATACTTAGATAGGTGGCGTTGTGGATAATGACGTAGGTTTTCAAAGCTTGCAGAGAGATTTAGGCCAGTTAGAAGAGTCGGCTGAAAGATGGCAGATGGGGATTAATGCTGATAAGTGTGAGATGCTACATTTTGGTAGGAATAATCAAAATGGGACATACATGGTAAATGGTAGGGCATTGAGGAATGCAGTAGAACAGAGTGATCTGCAAAAGTTTGTAGGAATACTAGTGCATAGTTCCCTGAAGTTGGAATCTCATGTGAATAGGGTGGTGAAGAAAGCTGTTGGTATGCTGGCCTTTATAAATCAGAGCATTGAGTATAGGAGTTGGGATGTAATGTTAAAATTGTACAAGGCATTGGTGAGGCCGAATTTGGAGTATTGTGTACAATTCTGGTCACTGAATTATAGGAAAGATGTTAACAAATTAGAGAGAGTACAGAGAAGATTTAATAGAATGTTGCCTTGGTTTCAGCACCTAAGTTACAGAGAAAGGCTGAATAAGTTAGGTCTTTATTCTTTGGAGTGTAGAAGGTTGAGGAGAGACTTGATAGAGGTATTTACAATCATGAGGGGGATAGATAGAGTTGACGCAGATACATTTTTTTTCCATTGAGTGTAGGAGAGATTCAATCAAGATGACATGAGTTGAGATTTAAGGGGCGAAAGTTTAGGGGTAACACGAGGGTGGACTTCTATACTCAGAGAGTGGTAGCTGTGTGGAACGACCTTCCAGTAGAAGTGGTAGGGGCAGGTTCGATTTTGTCATTTAAAAATAAATTGGATAGGTATATGGACAGGAAAGGAATGGAGGGTTATGGGCTGAGTGCAGGTAGGTTCGACTAGGTGAGAGTAAGCCTTTGGCCCTGACTAGAAGACTAGAAGGGCCGAGATGGCCTGTTTCCGTGCTGTAATTGTTATATGATTATATTATCAGGGTTTTGGAAAAGGACTCGATATCAAAGATTCTGAATGAATCCTCCACTGGGTTGCGTATTTGCTGAGGGCTTGCAGTTGCTGCACGAAGCACATTTATCTATGCAGTGACTCAGTAAAAAATTCAGGGAGCTGGTGATTAGCGGTGAAATATCCCATCAGATCGTTGCTTCCCCATCATTATTAAAGCCACGTCATGAGCTCAAAGCAGAGAGATCAACAGGGTCTCTTGACAGCTCCATACATGTCAATATACAAAGTGTGTAATTCATTCCCTCCTAGCTTTAGCTCCTTCTCCCATAAGCCCAACAATGTTGTGTATTCTGAGGAGGTGTTTCTCTTTAGACCCATCACCGCACAATTATTTCCATTAGCCCATAATTCTTAACGCGACCAAACTCCTCAGCTTCCCATTTCCAAAGTGGCAGTTCACATTTGTTTACTCCTTGACTCAGTCGAAGTTCAGAGATCAGTTTATCTGCGGTGTGACATATCCGGTTAACTCAACGATTCCATTCAATAATAAGACCGCGTCCTGAGCACAAGCCAGAGCCGACCGCAGTGCCTCCAGTCCGGACTCCAGATCACATTCACCGCCTGATCTCCCATGTGTTATTCCCAGGTGGATTGGCCGGCCGAATGGCAGCTTCCGGACATTAGAATCTGGGATAGATGTGGGGAGGGTTTTGGTATAAAGCGATTCAGTACCTCACTGTCAGTCAGGGAACTATCTGAAATTCCACCCACTCATTTGTCTGTGGATATGACCATCCATTCCCATTCACGCTCGCCAACCTCAGTGTCCGACGTTCCCAGTGGAAGGCAGCGTGATATCGCATCCTCAATGGCTAATCTACTGTCAGTCAAACCAGTCACCACAGCGCTTTACATGATTAGGCAACGTCAAATAATAGAGCTGAGCTTGGATAAATGGCGGTTGGGACTCTAACTTGATGTCTCATTTCCGCCTCTAACTGGACCTGAGTATGTTGAGGATAATTGGGAAATAAACCATTCCTACTTCATTCTTCAGATGAAAACTAAATTACTTCCAAAGCACGATAGATTGTTAGCAATGTAACACAGTACTGTCACTTAAATTATTTTTCCACAACTTATATGCTTCACACTGAAATAGTATGCGTTCAGCTGTTTCATACTGACAAACCCTACACGACGCAGAATGATCTGTTCCAACGAGATGATCCAGCTAAGTATGCCCAATTCCAAGTAGAATCAATGAATTTCTTCCCTTCCTGTTTTACCTCCTTTTCTTTTAATCTCAACAATATTATGTATTCTGTAGTTTTGTCCCCTCTTGTGCCCATTCTCGCAACAGTCATTACATAAGCCCATAATTCTTGACTCTACGAATCCCTTAGCTTCTGATTTTCTTAGTGAAAGGTTTGTATCCACAGTTGAAATTTTATTTGCGTTTGTAGCTAAACAGTCAGCTTGCTCCTTCCGCTCAGCACTTACATATGCAGGGATCCAAAAGAAGAGGACATGCAATTCAATTTCCAGCATCTGCATATTTCCTCGTGTTTTCTTTCGGACATGCAATTCAGTACTTCGTACATGGTATATGCTTGATGCTTTCAACAGTGAATCTAAGATATTGTTAGAATTATAGTTTTAAGGTTCATCAAAGAAATCGAATTGGAACAAATTACAACTTTGCATGAACAGTTTTCTCCACGCACTGTAAGCCTCAATTGACGGCAACCATTTTTGCTATAGATGCTGATAAATAGTTGCAAAGTCGTTTATTTATCGTTACCTGTGATTTAAGAACATAAAGAAGAGTCTCACCAGCATTTCCAGTTAAATTATCTTTCGATCCATCTGGAAAAATTGTCTAAATACCATAATTATCCTTAATATACTGCTCAACCAAAACACTCTCAGACATAACAAAATCCTTAGACTCTGATAGAACTTACGCACTATGATCATCAACTCAAGTAACAGGCAAGAAGGAAAAAAAAAAAACAAGGAGCAGTTGCTTCCTTGTTTGCAAGTGAAACATAGTGCAAAATCCAACAAAGCCGAATTCCTTGCATGATAAGAACCCAACCACCCAAAACTAAAAACTCTCTTCCCAAAAATCCTCCAACACGCCTTAGCAGGATGGTCATTTCTCAGCCCCCTCAATTAATCCAGGACGTTAACATCATCTTTAACCTCCGTAATTGTAATGGTAATTGTCCACTTCAACTAGCACAGTCGAAATAGAAGACGGCTTTATTGTAACACAGCACAATCTTAAATGTCGCCTGTGGTTGCTTCACATGCAAACATTATAAAATTGAAGATGAACGTCATCCAGAAGCCACACAGCATTTCAAACGATATAAATGGTCAACAAAGATTTTCCTGTCGCACCCTTGGACACCTGGGAATATTTAATTCTCCTTTACGTTTATGAATTATATTGCTGATATGGTGCTACCATGTCAGTTTATTTTGACTTGATTTGACTTGACATATTATGCACCCACCTGCCTAGAAATCTTCAAAATGACACTTTTCAAGACTTTCCCCATAGTATTTCAAATTTTGGCACGGACACAACTTCAAGTTTTTGACCATATAATTTCAAATTCATTGTGGGACTATTTATAAAACACATAGAACTTGCATGCTATCAACTGAAATCGTATATTCCCATATATCTGTCCGTTGTTCGTTCTTATTAATCGTCAATTACATTCTCCATGCAGTAAAATTGAAATTACTACCAGCAATCCGTAATGCTCCATCATCTGCAAATAGTGATTTACCGAACCAGTACCTATGTCAGAGAAAATATCATTAATCAAAATAAGAAATACTAAACGACTAAAATACTGTTTTGTGGGATTTCGTTCTCAATCTCACAGAAATAGAAATACCACGTGCCCACCTTTACCTGAATAGACCGTCCAAATGAAAAACACAGAACGAATAACACAATTTCCATAATCGATATCAACCGGTAGGGAGTTGATCTAAGTCAGTTTTTTTTTCACAATCGTTTGCAACCTAATGCCCCCTTAAAGAACCTTCATTCTTGTCAAGGCTCATCTTAGGCTCAATATTCTTTCCAGCTCCCCATGGTGTAAGCACATATCTACCACATCCTAACATGTGTAAATGACTCTGCTTATTTTTTTTTATTTGTATAAGGGGGGTTCTTCTTTTTTTAGTTACTGCGTATGTTAATCAAAATGGCTCCTTTGGTTTGTTAAAAGTAGGACTGCTTCTTTGTTTCGTTAAGTGCTTTCTCTCGCAGTTTGTTTGGGTTTAGAGTTGCTGATAACGAAAATTGTATTCATTTATTAAGCAAATTGGATAGAGGTTATTCTTCTGGTGGGTCTGTTAAGCGAGTAGTGTTGGCGGGCTTTTGGGTGAGTCAGCGCGTGGGGGTGAGAGAGAGAGAGGACACGATGCTGTAAGCTGGGCTACGGAACAGACCCAGAGCGGGGGTCCGAGGCCAGGATTTTGGGCGAGGAGAGGAGATGAAGACAGACGTGCCAGGGGTGCTTGGTTGATCACTTCAGGTGCTCCTGAGCTACGAGTCGAGGTGGTCAGAGGGGATGAAATGTTGGCCAGAAAACTTTGATAATTGAGCTCCAACGGTTGAGCACGAAGTGGTTTGGACTTTGATAAGTTTTGGTGCCTTTTCTTTATTTTCTTTTCCTTCATTTATACTGTATCGTTATTAATCACTTAGTTCTAGTAAGATCTATAAAGTCAACCCATTTAATCTCATATGGTGCACTGGCTGTTATTTGGCATGTCGGGGACATCACACAGCATCCACACATGCTGATTACCCAGTTCAGCGGGGCCTAAGGCTTCTCCCCCTAGACGGAAGCGAGATGTGCGAGCCTGAGGCATGCCAGGGGGCGACATTTGTATTTCATCCTAGTTTACGAAACATCAATGACAGCAGTGTGATCCTTGAAATTGATGTTTCTTAGCAAGTGTTGAAAGATCTGGTTCAGGTTGTGACACCAAATGCCTTACGTCCCGACGCATAACAATATACAAGCCTTGGCTTCTGTGAGTTTGTGATTCACTGCACTAAAGGCATTTTCAATGAGGTGGGAGGATGGAAATGCAATTAAAAACTATTTCTCTCTTCTCCAAAGACCAAGATACTTCGTATGACAGTGTAGACACATACCAGAGAATGCACATTTTCTGTACAGCATTTATCTTTCTTCAACATTCTGAATGCTGATAAATTATTCTTGCAAGCTCGCTTCGTGTTACTCCATCTAGCAAAGAAACGCAATCTGGAATTTCCGTATCGTTCAAATCCTTGTGAGGGGAGCATTGTTTTGTACGTCGGAACCGCATTTCTGATATCACTCTCTCTCAGTAAGACAGTTAAATATGTACATTGACCGGTCAGACGTGGGTTTCTTCGCCATCTTAACATTTCACTTTGGAATGAGCTGTGGGCGTTCTAAACGAAAGGGCATTACTCACATTATTTGCATAAGTACAACGAGAAATGCATTCTACGTTCTCAATTTAACAGACACTTGCTTTTCATTTTCTAGGCAAATTTCATCAATTGGCCCAGAGACGTGCAGTACAGTTTCAGTGCTCGATAATTAAGTGAATTCTACCAGTTCTCACTTCTGGCCGCACAGTGTGTGTACCTTCTCCCGGTGAACGTATGGGTTTCTTCCAGATACGAAGATGCCCTTGTAGAGTCTAAAGACATACCAGTTAGTACGGTAATTGGTCATTATACATTATCCGGCGATTAGGCCACGGTGAAATCGGGGATTGCTGCATAGCTGGGCTCAAAGGTCCGTAAGTGTCTGTTTCAGGATTTATTTCAATAGATAAATTGATCGAAAGTTAGATAGATAGGCTGATAGATAGATAATAAATAGATAGATAGATAGTGCAAGAAGTCCAGGTGCGTGAAGGTGACCTGAAAGAGGTGTATAAGCTGATAAGAGGGAATTATCGTGTGGATAGTCAGAGGCTTTTTCCCTGGGCTCAAATGGTTGCCACGAGAGGATGCAGCTTTATGGTGCTGGAGCGTTGGTGCAGAGGAGATGTCAGATGTTTTTACTCAGAGAGTGGTGAGGGCGAAAAATGGGCTGCTGGCAATGGTGGTGGAGATGGATATGAGTCTTTTAAAAGACTCTTGGATAGATACATGGAACTTAGAAAAATTGAGGGCTATAGGTAAACCTGGTAATTTCTAAGGTAGGGACATGTCCGGCACAACTTTGTGGGCTGAAGGGCCTGTATTGTGCTGTAAGGTTTCTATGTAATATTTGCTCCTCGCTGACAATTATCAATGCCGCAAATAGGGTTCTGGGTTTCGTCCGCTACTCTACTCAGAAAAGTGTAAACTCAGCCAGTCACATCACGGGCCTAAACCTCCCTGGCATACAGGATACCTTCCAAAATTCCATGCCTCAAAAAGGACACAGTCATTATTACGAACGCCCATCACCCAGGACATGCCCTACTCCAATTGATACCATCAGGGAGTAGGTACAGAAGCCGGAAGACACATACCCTTTGTTAAAGAAGTGTAGATCCATGAACACTGCCTCAGTATTCTCCCTGTCTGCTTGCACTTCTTATGTCATGTAATTTGGTCTTTTATATATACTTATCATATCGTTTTTGTTATTATGCCTTGAAAGTATTGCCAGAAAATGGCACATTTCACGATATATGCTGGTGATATTAAACATGATTCAGATTCATATCTGAGCTACTGACCTTCGCCCACCAGACTACTTGGATATGTGGTGTATTTACGAGATAGACGAGGGATGATTGGTGAGTTCATGGCCTAAGGTAGAAGGAGAATAGTTATTAACTTCAAACTTTCTGCATCATCACTCAAAGAGTTGACCTGCACGTGCATGTAACGAGAGGGTCTTGGACCTCTAGGTGGTCCACAGCAGGGGTGATTGATAAGTTTGTGGCCTAGGGTAGAAGGAGATGAGTTGTACAGCTCTTGTTACATGCATCTGCAGTTCACCCCGGAGTGAAAATGCAGAAGGTTTGTAGTTAATAACTCATCTCCGTCTACCATGGGCAACGAAATGATCAATCACCTCACGATGTGAACCACTTCTGGATGTGCAAAACGCCGACTTCTACGAAGAAGGGATCCGTATGTTTCACGACCGATGGGCTAAGTGTGTAAATGTAGGGAGCATAAATGTGCTAGGTTTTCAAAAATAGACTCCTTCTCCCTTAGGCCACGAACTTATCAATCGCCCGTCATATGAATGATACCGAAATTTACTTGAACTATCAAAAATCTTACAATTGGATTTGTGTTTCATCGACTGAGCAGATCATATAATGTCACCAGATGTTTGAATCCATTCCTTAGCTTCTCCCTGAATATCCTCTGTGTCACTACACTACACCTCATCCTCGTTACATGTGGGGGATTCGTTCCTCACAGTCGATGCATTGTATGGAAACCGCGTAATGTGAATAATTATTAAAATGCAGAAAATAGTGATGGTTCTGGAGGGCTTCCTAAATACGTTTTATCTGTAATTTATTCACACAATACGGCACAAAAGCACTCCCACAAGGCAACACGTATTATATTTCATTAATTTAAGGTAATATTCAACGTAATTCGACGTAAGCTAACTGGAGTGTACAGTACTCACCAACAGTGACAGGTGCGTGGCTCTGGGAGATGAGAGGTTGTGCAGTGGTGTCGGGCGGCTTTACATGGTGGAAGGTTGTGCGTCGTCAGAATCATCAAGGACAGCAAGTGGTGAAGGAAGACTCACAGAACCCTCAATACCGCCGGCAGTAGCAGATGACAACTGTGAAGAAAGTGGTGAGGGTTGTTTGCTTGGCAGCTTTTCGTTTGTCAGCATAAATTTTCGTTTAGGCTGAAGGATTGGCAGCAGGGAACAACTGAAATGCTAACTTCGTTCTGAACTTGGGTCCATGTCCATCACCATTTGTGCCAAGTGTTCCGCAGCCTTAAAAAATTCTGCCAGTTGACCAACGTATTCTTACTCAAACCCTTAAGAGCACGGGGGTTTGGTGAATGGTAAACTAAGAGAGGCTTCATCTTACAGTCTCCTTCGGCATTGGAACACATAAGCAGAGTCAACGTATCATTTGCTGCCTTGAAACCTGATGCAGTCTTTTCATCCTTACTTACTTATTAAGTGTGTTTCGGCGAACGCTTCCAAAGCATTAAATACCTGCTTTGGTGTGATGCCTAACTCCGCTATCATAGCCCACAACTGCACAGGGTAGCGTCCAGAAGCTTTATGGTCAGTACTTCCTGCTCACCACGCACAGCTAAGTTGTGAAGACGGTGACGATTAACAAACTTAGAAAACCATCCCCTACTTACATTAAAGCTAACAGTATCACTTTACACTTCCTCACTAGCCTCTGAAAAAAAGTGAACATAAATTTCCAAAGCTTTCACACGCTGACTGGAACTGAGTGTTTTTTCTTTGTTTCATGCTCAATGTACAAACTCAACATTTTCTCCATTTTTGTCATAATTGGATTTTGCATTTTAGTAAGATTCTTCGAACACACTTGTGATGAATCAATCACTGCACTTCTAATTTTCTCAGCAGTTCTCTTTCTGTTTCTGTTTATCGACTCACCCAGGCCGAAGTAGTGTCCCAAAACTGTGTTACCTTCACCAGACGCGACCCTGTTTATATTTTCCAACATTTTTTCAAGTGTTAAAGCGGTTCTCTGCCGCTTGGCTGATGGACCAGGCCTTGACATAGGACGCTTAGGAGGCATAGTTAAGTGTTTCAAGCACAAAATCAGCGCACCGTAGGTAATAACAATGAAAGTTTAATATTTGCAAGATCGCACATCCACACGTTGCCAAAACCAATGCAAGACAGGCGGGAGTGAGACTGTGAGGCGCGCGCGTGACTTGTATTGGCGGGAAAGCGGTGCTTCCCGTCCCAACAGCCTCGTATAACTGTGAGCTTTGGGCGCATATACGGAGAAGTCGGGAGAAATAGGGTTCGACGCAAAACTCTGAATCCGCATTGTCTACGACGCATATAACGAGGATAGGGTAGTTGATTATAAAAATGGTGTTAGTGTCGGGACCAGGAAGTTGTTGTGATATGAAATGTTGCTGTTTATAATAAGGGAATAAACAATGGATGGCGAGTGACATTACAATCTGTCCCCTCCCCATCATGACGCTGTCTGCATTTACCAAATACTCATACTGATTCACATTGTCCTTGATCTCCTCTGAGTGTCCCGCACTTCTTCTGTCAAAAGTCGGCCGAAAGAACGCAATTAACGCAATTTCTGCTCAGTCACAAACAAACTGACAGCAATCAGTACACTCGTTTTGCATTGGAAAATTCGAGTTACATCTCAAATTGAGTCAGTGACATTTTGTCACAACAATGAGCTCATTTAAGTTGCAAATACCATACAGGCATTTATTGAATGCCGGGTCAAAGATTGATATGGACTACTTTAGGTACTTAACTCCAACCGAAAATCCACACTAACTGAACACCAACTAATGTTATGTTTTCATAAAGCATTTGGAGTAGCCAAGCAGTTAAACAATAAAATTGTATAGTTGCCCTATATATAGAAGATCTTTACAGATGTGTCTGGATATTGTATGTCTCACTTTATACTCGGTGGACGTCACCTCTCTTTGAGACGGAAAAATACTAGATCTTGGCAGTTGATATACCCTGAAACTTCAGAATTTGGGGCTGTACGGTCACTTTTCAGAGAACCCTAAACGTAATTTTTCCGAATTCATTCCCACACCCATTTTGATAGCCTACTTCAGTCTCTGATTGGCAAAGATATCTGGGCGCAGTAAAGATTTGAATAACTTGTGAGATCTAAAAAAAGAGTATAAAGATCTCACATTGTGTGATTAGAATCTAATCGTCTCTGCCTCTAATTAATTACAAGTTGAAAACTTAAACAGACCTGCATATCTGACGTAAGGAATTATATTTGATGAATACCATTATTTTATTACAACTATACGTTTATACAATAATTCAATGTATTTAAACACATTGATAACAAGAATCTTGTCTACTCATTCGCATTTTAGATGACAAACACAGTGCTTACATAAAACCAATTTTCAATAATGAACACAAAATTCAAAATCTTGTGCAACATAGTTTAATATTCTATAGAAACGCAACGAACGAGCATGGGGTCTGTTTTTGCCATTTCCTCCTAGCACGGGGGGATGCATTTCGAAAGTCCGCATGTTCCTTGATAAATTATCACAATCGCCGATAACTTAACCAGAAAGAAATGAAGTGTTATTCCAGCCGTGCTAAAACGGAAACATTTGACTTGAGAAAACCGTTTTGCAGTACAGAATGATTCCAATTCCTCTGATTCAATGTTGTAACTGGCAAGTTAAAGAAACTCAGTGTTGGGGCATTTATAATGCCAACAGAGGGTAACTTCCCCTTGAGGCATAGAATGCTCAGCAAATACGTAGAATTACAGGTCTTTTTCTCATCGGACAACATGAACGGCCGTACGGTGTTTCATGTGGGTATAATCAAGGCTTGAGATTTTCCAGAGGATCTTTCTATGATGCGAGAGTCTAAGACCAGAGGCCACAGCATCCTAATGGAGGGTCGCCTCCATTAAAGATGACACAACAAAGATGAGGATGAATTTATTTTGCCAGGGAATAGTGAATCTATGGAATTATTTTCCAAATGAAGTTGTGGAGGCCAAATCGTTATCTATATTTAAGGCAGAGTTTAGAAGATTTCTGATTGGTCAGGACATGAAGGGATACACGATGTTGGGACTAAAAGAAACATTGGATCAATTAGGATGAAATCAGGAAGGGGAGATGGCCAAATGACTTAATCCTATTCCTATATCTTGTGGTCTTATGGTCTTAAAATTTAAACTTGTGAAAGACCACCAGAGCGAAAAACTTCATTATCAGCAAATGCTACTGCTGATGGTGAAAAGACATTTGGACCGATACAAAACACGAGGTAGTTCCCATTTACTTGTCGAAAATCAACTGGGAAGTTCAACGAAAGGGCTGGCATGCTGTTGTTGCTGTAAAATCCCAGTTCTTTTTCTAAACAAACAAGCTGCGACACAGACAATGTGTCCGGTATTCCAACTTTCATTGGACCAATAAGACATAAGACAGTGTTTCTTGAAGACATAATCAAAGCATGGGATTTCGCAAACAATGTATTTATCAAGAATAGATTCTGGAATAAATTAACGTGGGACTGGAGATGAGAAAAGCTGTTCAAACATAATTTTTAGAGCAATAATGAAGGCATGTGACTTCCTTCAAACAGGGACAGCGCGAGTATAAAACTATTGTCATTTGCTTTTGCTCTGTTCTAACGGATATTCATTCTTTCGCCTTAAATGCAACGTGCCTTAAATCCAGTAAGCAAAATATGGAGGACACATCACCTATGGATAAATCACTGCTTTTAGACATCATTTGTCTTCACATAACAGACACTCTGTGCCTTGTACAATTTGTGAGATAAACAAAATAGAACACAGTGCAGGGAACAATGTCTGTGTAACACTTACCCAACAGGTATGTCTAGGGGAAAAGGAGATCCAGCTACTCATCAACCCCACCTCCCCTACACGCAGGTGCGGTGAGAATCAAGTTTATGCCGCGCGCGCACACACACACTATCAAACTCACACCAGATACCGTTATGAAATAAACTTTAAAGATTTTAATAAAACGAAAAGAGTACTATGCAATACAGTATATATGAAAGAAAAAAGTAAAAGGTGCCAACTTATCAAAGTTCAGTCAGTTAGTGCACATCGTTGGAGCTTAACCATCGAACCATTCGACCCCTTGTCACTTTCCTCCGACCTCCACATCCTTGCAACTGGGACCACCCAGGTGGTCAACCAAGCAGTGCAGCGCACGTCCACCTTCCTCGGCGTCTTCTTCCGAACTCCCCTGAAAAAACCGCGAAAACCCCCAAGCTCCCAGCCTCACAAGACAAAATCACATTCCCCGTTGGTTAACAAATGAATACAATCCCCATATCAGTAAGTATAAAGCTAAACAACTGCGAGGGAAAACACTTATCAGACAAAGAAGCATTCCTACTTTTAACAAACCAAAGAAGCCATTTTGAGTACCATACACAGTACATTTAATATTCTCCCCCCACCAGCAAATGTCATGCCCTCATGACATTACCAGAGTTCCCCAAAGCTTCTTGCAACACACAAAACCCAACCCAGGTGCAGAAAGCAGCAATATAACTACCCAGAACAGTAGAAATCACACTCAGTTCACCTGGCACCACATATGTCAACCGCACCGGGAGGCGCCTACTTCTCTGAGATCTCCATACCCCTTCTACTGAACATTCTGCCTCACTGGGCTCCCTCTTCACCTGCGAACCCTCTGCCTCGGACACCCCATGTCTACTTGTCAGACCCTCACCCCCTCCCTGACGGGGATCCCCCCCCCCCTTACCTGAGAAACCTCTGGCTCACGTACGGGTTCCACCCTCTTTCCCCCCAATGTTGGCTGCCTCTCCATCTGACCATCAACACCTTCCCTCCTCCTGCCCAACTCAGTATGGTAAGTGCCAGGAGCCTCCTCTTCTGCTACTGGAGTACCAGCGAATGGGAACAGGGGCCAATCATCTGAGTCGTCATCTTCCAAATCAGTATCCATTCCCGGGTTAAGGACCCGTCCCTGCTCTTCAGCAGCGGCCTCTTCCCTCGCTCCACGCCCTTGCAGAGTCCTTGTACTGGGTGCAACCTCCCACTCTGGCTCCCTGTCTACCTGCACTGCTTGACCCAGGGGCAGCAGCTGATTCCGATGGAGTACCTTGATAGGCCCATTCCCCTCTTCAGGTTTTACCCGGTAAACTGGTAGATTCAGCATCTGGCTCTCTATTACATTGGGCTGGCCGCCCATCGATTCGCCAACTTGTGCTTACCAGGGAGTCCCAAATTCCGTAAAAGGACCCGATCACCTGGCAATAATTGGACAAACTTCACCTTTTGGTCATATCGCATCTTATTCCTCTGATTTTGTTTGGTAGCCGCTGCCTCGGCCAACTCCCTCTTCATATCGGACACATACTTGATAGGGCTTCCCGGGTAAGTCACTCACTTCAGCCCCAAAACACAAGTCAATGGGCAACCTTGCTTCCCGCCCGAACATCAGATAATAAGGTAGTGAAACAATTGTCCATTATGTTGACTCCACTTACTTTTCTGCCCAATCTCCAGCGCCTCGAGCATATCCAACAGTGCCCGGTTAAACCTCTCGGGCTGAGGATCACCGTGTGGGTGATAAGGGGCAGTCCTGGATTTCTCAACCCCAAGCATAGTCAGTAATTCATGGATAAGCCAGCCCTCAAAGTCCCTCCCCTGATCACTATGGATTCGCCTGGGAAGGCCATAATGAACAAAATACTTCTCCCATAACACCTTCTCCACTGTCGTCGCCTTCTGATCCTTGGTGGGAAATGCCTGAGCATAGCGAGTGTAATGATTGGTGATAACTAAGACATTAGCGGTGTTGCTGGTGTCAAGCTCAATAGACAGGAAATCCATACAAACCAGGTCCAGAGGTCCCGCACTCAGCAAGTGCAACAGTGGAGCCGCCGATGCTGACAGGGTCTTCCTCCGGATGCAACAACTGCATTTCCTACAATAGTCTTCGACCTCCCCCTTCATTCGGGGCCAGTTGAACCGGTCTTTGTTTAATCCATAGGTCTTTTCCACCCCCAGGTGTCCAGAATCATCCTGTAAGGCCTGGAGTACAGTCTGCCGATACTTCTCCGGCAGGACCGGTTGCCAATGGCGGGTTGGTCCGGAGGCAAGATGACCCGGTACAAGTTGTGGTTCTTTAACTTTAACCAAGACCACTCCTTCAATAACAGAGGAACGGATGGGGGTTTCGCCTTCTCAGCCAATGCCACATCCCCCTTCTCTACCGCTGTCCACACAGTGCCAAGACCCGGGTCATTCTGCTGAGCAGCTGCCACTTCCCCCGGACTCAGTTCCGGCAACTGTTTAGTCCACAGTGCAGTCAGGTCACAGTAAGCTAGGGGTATGGCATCGTCAAAAACCCCCAAATGGTCCACGGCTTGCTCCAGCCTCCCTCTCCCCTCGGCCTTCACGGTGATAGCAAACTGACAAATCACCTTCACTCCAGGGGCAGGAACACTCTCCCACTCGTCGTCCTTCTCCTGTTCCCCGGCTCCCGACGTGACAAAGCATCCACATTGACATTCCTGCTTCCTGAGTAGTACCTCAGGCTGAAATCATATACCAACAAGGATGCCAGCCACCGATGTCCTGTGGCATCCTGCTTAGCTGAAGTCAAAATATAAGTGAGAGGATTGATATCGGTTCTCACCTCAAACTTGGCTCCGTACAGGTAATCGCCCAGCTTGTCCACCACCGCCCACTTCAGCCCCAGGAACTCCAACTTGTGAGTGGGACAGTTTCTCTCCGATGGCGACAAGCTTTGGCTGACAAACGCTACCGGTCTCAATGCATTGCCATGCTCCTGGTACAGAACAGCCCCTAGATCCTCTTGACTGGCATCCGTGTGCAGCACATATGGTTTCTGGGGATCGGCAAAAGCCAACACCGGGGCCTGGATCAGCGCCCTTCTCAAAGATCGGAATGCCTCTTCACATCGATCATCCCATCTTGAACCAAAAGGTTCCGCAGGGTTCCAGTATCCTCCAGCATCTTGCCTCTGGTCCCCCTTCCTTCTCTTTCCCAGCGGGGGATAGCCACACAACTGCTGAGTCAACGGGTGACACATTTTAGCGAATCGGCGGTAATACCCACAGAACCCCAAAAAATGAACGCAGAGCGCTCACTTTCTGGGTTGTCGGTCAGGTGGTCATGGCATCTAACTTGTTTGGATTAGTAGCCACTCCCTCTTGCGAAATGATATGGCCAACGTAGCTAACCGACGACTTGCAGAACTGGCATTTGCCCAGGGAAAGATTCAGCCCTTCCTCCTTAAACCGGCTTAACACCTTCAACAGCCTCTGCTCATGTTCCTTCACAGTCGATCCAAACACTATCAAATTCTCCAGGTACACCAACACCTCTAACAGATTCATATCCCCCACAGTCCTCTTCATGAGCCTCTGGAAGGTGGCTGGGGCCCCCGAAATGCCTCGGTGCATTTGTTCAATCTGAAAGAACCCCAGCAGGCAGATAAAGGCCATCAATGAGGCCCTCACTCATTGGGATCTGGCTTAAGTCCAGAACACTGAACCATTTTGCTCCACTCAGGCAAGCCAACGCGTCCTAGTCCCTCCGGACAGTATATTGATCAGGGACAGTTCGCCGATTCAAAGTCCTGTAGTCCACACACATGCGCACCCTCCCATTCTTCTTCCATCCTACCACTATTGGGGACGCATAAGGACTTCAAGACTCAGCTATGATTCCGGCTTCCTTCAACTTGTGCGAGTGCTGCCGCACATCCTCAACATCTGCTGGGGCCAGCCGCTGGGATCTCTCTCAGAATGGTGTGTCCTCCGTCATCTGGATGGTGTGGCGAGTGCTTTTGGAGCAGCCCACATCAAACTCGCTCCGAGAAAAAACAGCTTCCATCTTCAGCATCTTCTCCACTAGCCTGCGTTTCCACTCCGGCGATATAGGAGAATCCCCGAAATTAAAGGCTTCAGCGGTCAGCTCCCTACGATGCTCCGACCCCTCCGTTAGGGGTTCTCACTGGTGCGCTAGACATTAACGTCACCGGGAACAGATGTGCCAGCGGCATTCCCCTTTTAAAGGTGATTTCACTTGCCGTAGTGTTCCTGACACTTACGGCTATACACCTCGCATGTATCACCCCTGGTCTCTGCATTTTGGGTCTCACCAGCGCCCCCACAGGAAATCTTGTCTCCCCTTCAAGATCGTGCGGGGCGTTTACTAACAGGGCTTTGCCCGTCCGCACTCCAGGGAATCTGGGGGTCCCCATCACGATTGCTACCTCCCCTGGTCGGATCACCTGGAACTAACACCCAGCTAGACTCCACCTCTTTACCACACCGTCCAGCTACCAATTCTACCTGCCCAGTACCTTTTACCAAACTTAACCCCCGCACTAACGCATCTCCCGAAACTCAAAAATCCACTCCGCTCACTACACAGGCATACTGCACCAGTTAACAATCTTATCTCTGTCCATCTCCGCTCTGCTGCCTGCGCGATTCCACAGCCCATGTCAATCCAATCCCGGACGAGCCCCTACAAATGTAACGCTTACCCAACAGGCTGGTATATGAAAAGGAGATCCAGCCACTCACTAACCACACCTCCCTTACACGCAGGTGCTGTGAGAATCAAGTTTATGCCGCGCGCACACACACAGTATCAGACTCACACCAGATACCATTATGAAATACACTTTAAAGATTTTACTGATACTAAAAGAGTACTATGTAATACAGTATATATGAAAGAAAAGAAAAAGTAAAAGACGCCAACTTATCAAAGTTCAGTCAGTTTAGTGCACATCGTTGGAGCTCAACCATCGAACCATTCGTCCCCTTGTCACTCTCCTCTGACCTCCACGTCCTTGCATCTGGACCACCAAGCAGTGCAGCGCACATCCACCTTCCTCGGCGTCTTCTTCCCGATTCCCCTGAATAAAACTGTGAAAACCCCCAAGCTCCCAGCCTCACAAGACAAAATAACATTCCCCATTGGTTAACAAATGAATACAATCCCCATATCAGCAAGTCTGAAGCTAAACAACTGTGAGATAAAACACTTATCAGACAAAGCATTCCTACTCTTAACAAACCAAAGAAACCATTTTGAGTAACATACACAGTACATTGTACATCTGAAAATAACACACCTGCTAGAAATGGCAACAAACTGTCAATTGAGAGAGGGGACATTGATTGTTATGTTGATAGGCAACACTTCACCTATGAGTCAGCTGGTTGGTATACTGCATCCGGTGCTCCCGATGTGGCCTTTTATATATTGGTGAGACCCAATGCAGACTGGGTGAACACCTGCGCTCGGTCTGCCAGAGAAAGCAGGATCTCCCAGCGGCCACACATTTTAATTCCACGCCCCATTCCCATTCTGATATGTCTATCCATGGCCTCCTCTACTGTCAAAATGAATCCAAACTCAGGTTGGAGGAACAACACCTTATATACCGGCTGGGTAGCCTCCAACCTGATGGCATGAACATTGACTACTCTAACCTGTTAATGCCCCTCCTCCCCTTCTTACCCATCCCTGACATATTTAGTTGCTTGCCTGTTCTTCATCTCCCTCCAATGCTTTCCACCCCTTTCTCCCGAGGCCCCCCGTCCCTTGATCCTTTCCCTTCTCCAGCTCTGTATCACTTTCGCCAATCACCTTTCCAGCTCTTAGCTTCATCCCACCCCCTCCGTTCTCCTATCATTTTGCATTTCCCCCTCCCCTCACTACTTTCAAATCACTTACTATCTTTCCTTTCAGTTAGTCCTGACGAGGGGTCTCGGCCCAAAACGTCGACAGTGCTTCTCCTTATAGATGCTGCCTGGCCTGCTATGTTCCACCAGCATTTTGTGTGTGTGTGTTGTGTTTAGGAAGTTGTGCCAGAGATGTTCCATCATACTTTGCAGTGGAACCTTTCACTACCAATGATAATGCACAGACGCAATGCATTTTCAAAATGCATTTCTTTACTCTCCCAGCGTGGAAAGCGTACCAATTGTTTAACACTATCACTACACTGTTATTGCTGATGGGTTTGTTTCTACTTGTTAATGCTTTAACAGCCACTCATGTTATAGAGGCAAATAGAGTTCATGGAGGGCTGAGAAGCAGCAGAGTGAAAAAGAATGATCCAGAGGTGGAGCACCATAAAAAAATCGATAATTGTGTTTTCCACTGTTGTGGAACCCTTATATTGTATATACTACTAATTCGGAATTACTTTTACACTGACAGATATTTGAACACACCACCTTATATCCTGCAACAGTCTGGGTTCATGTTGCAGTTTCTCTGTACCTGCACCAACACGTGTATCTACACTCTGTAACAGAGGAAATTCAGGGAGGAGCTGAAAGGAAGAGTCAAACGTCTATTTACATTAAATGGTCGGCTCTGTTGGTAAAACGTAAGTCACGTTTACGGGATTTAAAATGCATTTCTGTTATTTATATGTCTGGTAAATGTGTCTATGTTCCTTCAGTCAGGTGAGCGAGTGCTCATGGTTGTTTGTTTTCAGTAAGGTCAGCAAAATTACTTAAATTATGTAGGTGAGGAACCAACAAAAAGGTACTGATGTGATTGCTACAACAGCAGAAATTGTACTCAAAATGTCAGATTAATGCTAGAATCTGGGGACCAGCTACGTGAAGCCACTATCAACTTTTGTTACATTAGTAAAATTCTGTTCTAATTCACTGGACTATGGATCATTCCCAGGATTTCTGAAAAACAGAAAAAGCATGGAAAACTGAGACGGAATAGTATCAGATATGCAGCTGAGGCAATTCTTCATATCCCTTCTCGTGTAAGGATGTGAAAGGTTACAGGGAGAATGCGGGGGAATATGTTTGAGGGGTACAATAAATCAAACATGATGGATCAATGCAAGGATTTAATGTGGAAACTTTATAAAGCATTGGTGAGCTTTCCTTGGAGTATTATGAGCAGGGTTGCCTACCTTCTCTTAGAAAGGATGTGCTAAACCTTGGAGAGGTTTCAAAGGAGGTCACCAAAATGATTCCATAGGCTTGACATATGAAGACTGCTTGATTACTCTAGCCTGTATTCACTAGAATTCAGCAAAATGAGGAGTGATCTCATTGAAACCTATCGAGTGGTGCAAGGCCTTGATAGTGGGTGTGGCAATGATGTTTCCCCCGATGGCAGAGCCTAAGACCAGAGCACACAGCCTAGAATACAGGGGCATCCTTTTAGAATGGAAAAGAGGAGGAATTTCTTTAGCTAAAGAATGTTGAATCTTTGCCACATAAGGCTATAGAGGGCATCTTTATCTCCATTATACAAGACAGAGGTTGATAGATTCTTGAGGGTCAGGTCATGAAGGGATACGGGAAGAGGGCAGCACATTGGTGCTGACAGAAAATTGGATCAGCTATGATTAAATGGCAGAACAGATGATGGGTGAAATGGAGAACATATGGCCTTACGTCTTATGTCCTTCCAGCAGAAACTGAGTCAGGACAGAATACATGAAATACAAACAAACAAGGCAGTAAGTGCAGAAAATGCCAAGGGAAACCAGACACTATCCAACACATTCCAGGATCCTGCAGCAGTTTAACTTAATATGATTACTTACAAAGGAACAATCAAGTGGGAAATATCATTCACCAAAATCTTGCTTTAAAATGCAAACTCATGAATTCCGTCCATCATTTCATAAAGGCATCATAAATTCAAGCCTGATCCAATTTTAGAGTCAAAATCTTACTAATTATATGAAAATCAATACATTATTTCAGATAGGACAATCCATAGTAACCATCAGGATATAATATTACAGTACAAACAGGCAGCAACTTCCCTCAATAGATAAAATCATCCCAACACACACGTTCCTCGACCACTGGAGCACCTCACCACAGGCGTAATTTCAGTCATCAGTCAGACAAACAAATTACTTTCTCTGACAATCAGCTTCCAAATGTTGCTACTCTGTCATTCACTCCGCCCACTGCTGATACCCTTCTCATATGTTCTTACCCCAACTATCATCCAGAACCCCAAACTCTGCTCTGTGGTGAGCCATTAGGTCAGATGTTCGAGCGAATCCCTTTCCACAGTCTGTGCTGGTGAATGGCTTCTCCCCAGTGTGAACTCGCTTGTGTCTCCGTAGGGTGGATGACTGAGTGAATCCCTTCCCACATTCTGAGCAGCTGAAAGGCTTCTCCCCAGTGTGAACACGCTGGTGACTTTGTAGGGTGGATGAATGAGTGAATCTCTTCTCACACACTGAGCAGGTGAATGGCTTCTCCCCAGTGTGAATTCGCTGATGTCTCTGTAGGGTGGATGACTGACTGAATCCCTTTCCACAGATTGAGCAGGTGTATGGCTTCTCCCAGGTGTGAACTGACTGGTGTGTCAGGAGGTGAGATGACAAAATGAATCCTTGTCCACAGTCTGAGCAGATGAACGGCTTCTCTCCATTGTGAACTCGCTGGTGTCTCTGTAAGTTTGATGACTGAGTGAATCTCTTCCCACAGACTGAGCAGATGAACGGCTTCTCCCCAGTATGAACTCGCTGGTGACTCTGTAGGGTGGATGACTGAGTGAATCTCTTCCCACAGACTGAGCAGTTGAACGGCTTCTCTCCATTGTGAACCCGCTGGTGTCTCTGTAGGTTTGATGACCGAGTGAATCTCTTCCCACAGACTGAGCAGATGAAATCCCTCTCTGCAGTATGAACTGACTGGTGCCTCTGTAGGTTGGATGACTGAGTGAATCCCATCCCATTGTCTGAGCAGGAAAACAACTTCTCCCTGGTGTGAACTCGCTGGTGAGCCATTTGTTCAGCTGACCGGGTGAATCCTTTCCCTCAAATTCAGCAGATGACCAGTCCCTGCCCAGAGTGAACTGACTGGTGTGTCCACAGGTGGGAAGACCGACTGAATCGTTTCTCCCAAACAGAACAGGTGAACGGCTTTGCCCCAGTGTGAACTTGCTGATGTACCTTCAGTTGAGGTGACTGAGTGAATCCAGTCCCACTGTCTGAGCAGGTGAATGGCCTTTGCCCTGTGTACTTTGAAGGAAATGCCAGTTGGTCAGATGACAGAGTGAATCCCTTTCCACAGTCTGAGCAGGAAGGATGATCGACTTCTTAAATATCTGGACAGAGACTGAAAAACTGGCATGCCATGTTCAAGATTCCCGGAGATAAATTCCTTCTCGTTTTTAACCTGTAAAAAGATTTACAAAACTCATCAATGGGTGAAGGACAACATTTCAGATGAGATCACTTCAGTTGCCAAGGTGTGATCTGACATCACACTGTTAGAGTGACGTTCAACCCAAGATGGACAGAGAAATCATCTTCTGACTGGGCATAGTGCTGTAATCTGGCATGACCATCAATTCCCCAATGCTCTTCTTGTCCCTATAAGAATGGGGCATTTCTGCCATCTCTAATCTGTGAGCTGGCTCAGTTTGACACTCTCCATTGGTATTATTCCCTGTTCCCACTGAGGAGCATGAGTGCCTGGCGTGACAGTAACTGAAACACTCTCACGCAAATAGCCTTTGTTGATGGGATTTTCTTTCAAGTATTATTAATTTAAAGTTCCACAGTTTGAAGGTCATATAAAAAATTCGTGCTGAGATGAATGGTTGGTCCGCACTGTTGTTAAAAGGTCTGAAAGAGAATATTAGTATTATTTAAGATTCTTGCCACAGTCATAGAAAAACACAGCACAGAAACAGGCCGTTTGGGCCATCTAGATGTCTTGAACTATTTAAACTGCCCACTCCCATACCCCTACCATCCTGGTAGCATCAGTGAGCTACTGACTCCACATCCTGACAGCTTGGTGGTGATTGCTGGGGACTTTAAACACACCAGCATAAAGACTGTTCCCCAAATTCCTGCAATATGTGGATTTCAAAACCAGGGGAGACAACACACTGAACTTGGTGTATACAAACACACCACAGGCATACAAAGCAGCCCCCCGCCCCCATCCTGGCCAGTCTGACCACATATCTGTCAAGTTAACACCAGCCTATAAACCACTGCTTAAGGAGGTGAGAGCAGAGAAAAGACAGATAAGGATCTGGCCAAAAGGAGCAGCCTCAGCACTACAAGACTGTTTTTTCGCACACAGACTGGATCATATTCAAAACAGCAGTCTCCTATGATGACCATGTAGACATTGAGGAGTATGCAGAAGCAGTAATCAACTACATAGCCAAATGCACGGAGGATGTCACGGTGTTGAAAACCTTCACCGCACATGGTTATAAAAAGCCATGGATGACAACAGAGGTGCAGAGGTGTGTTCACTACTGAAGGCCCGTGACACAGCCCACAGATCGGGGGACAGGAGTACGCTTTGCTCTGTCTGCGCTTTCACTAGGGATCAGGAAAGCGCAAAGGGCCTACGCGGGCAAAATACATGGATACTTCTGTGACACAGGTGACACCAGACGGATGTGGCAGGGAATTAAAGCTCTGACTGACTACAAGCTCAGGCAGAAAACTGATAACAGTGACGCCTCTCTTCCTAACAGGCTTAAAAAATTCTTTGCACGCTTCGAAGCATCAAACACTACAGCAAGGGGGAGAGCCAGTCCCTTCTTACCATCGGAGCAGCCGGCTCCAATCATTGATTCAGAGCAAACATGGAGGACCCTCGCCAGGGTCAACCCACGAAAAGCGGGAGGCCCCAACAACATCCCTAGACGTGTGCTCAAGGAATGTGCTGATGTATTAGCAGATGTCCTGACAGACATTTTCAACATCTCCCTTAGTCAAGCCATTGTCCCCAGATGCTTCAAAACCTCCACAATCATCGCTGTAGCAAAGTAATCAGTTGTAGCCTGTCTGAATGATCACCGTCCCGCTACCCTGACTCCATTAGTGATGAAATGTTTTGAACGACTTGTCAAGCCTCATATCACAGCCAGCCTCCTCTCATTGCTAGATCCTCTACAGTTTGCTTATCGTCCAAATCGCTCTACGGAGGACACAAAATCTACCACACTGCACACAGTTCTCTCTCACTTGGACAACAAAGACACTCATGCCAATATCCTGTACACTGATTTCAGTTCAGCGTTCAATACCATCATCCTGCAGAGACTAGTGGAGAAACTGTCACTGCTTGGCCTTAACACTGCCATGTGTTGCTGGATTCTGGATTTCTTGACAGAGAAACCACAGTCAGTCCGTGTTGGCAGGAACATCTCAGACTCCATCACACTGAGCACTGAATCCCCACAAGGCTGTGTGCTTAGCCCATTGCTGTTCACACTGCTAACACATGACTCTGCAGCCATATTCGAGGAGAACCCGATCATTAAATTTGCTGATGATACCACAGTGTTGGGGCTCATCAGCAAAAATGATGAAACAATGTACAGGGAGGAGGTCAAACACCTAGAGAGCTGGTGCAGTGACAACAACTTGATGCTTAATGTCACCAGAACCAAGGAGATGATCGTCAATTTCAGACGGTCTCAGCCTGTCACATACCCCTCAGCATCAGCGGCTCCACAGTGGAGAGAGTGGAAAACATCAAGTTCCTTGGGCTGCAGATCTTTGACAATCTCACCTGGTCCAGGAACACCACTGGAATTGTGTAACGGGCCCCGCAGAGATTGCACTTTCTGAGGAAACTTAAACAAGCATCACTCCCCACTAACATCTTAACTACATTCTACAGAGGCGTGGTTGAGAGAGTGCTGACCTTTAGCATCACAACCTGGTACTCCAGCTGCAGTGCTGCCGGCAAAAAAGCCTTGCAGAGGGTGGTTAGGGGAGCAGTGAAGGTTACTGGGGTCTCCCTGCCTTCTGTCCAAGACCTCTTTCAGAGTCGATGCCTCCAGAAAGACACAGTACATCTTTAAAGACCCCTCACACCCTCTCCATGAACTGTTTGTTCTTCTGCCATCAGGTAAAAATTACCAGAGCATCAAAACTAAAACCACAAGGCTACTAAACAGCTTCCTCCCACAGGCAGTCAGACTGCTAAATAGATGCTCTACCTGACTCTGCTTTTGACACTTTTAACTTGCACTGGACTCTTATAACATGTTAACTGACATGTGGCTGTTTATTTTTTATGTTTATTATTTAGTGTTGTGTTTGTTATGATATGATTGCACTGCTCCTGGGAAATGCTGTCTCATTCTGCCCTGCAGACCTGATGTATGGTTAGAATGACAATAAAGTTTCTGAATTTTGAAACAAGTATTTGTCTAATATCCGAGCAGTAAGGCACGCTAGTGCTGCAAGGTGGGAGATGGGGGGGTTAAACTAAAGTTGCAGTGGGAATGGGAGCCTGAACAGAGAGTGGAGGGGTTGTGGAGATAGATGTTGTTAAGACCTCAGACAAAGTCAGGAATGAAAAAGTTGAGCATGGTACAGTGACTATGCTGAGGTCTGTATATTTCAATGCAAAGAGCATCATAGGAAAGGCAGATGTGTTCAGGGCATGGATCAACACCTGGATTTATGAAACTATGATCTGGCAACTGTGGACTGGGACAGGCCGCTTTTTGGCAAAGGTGTGCTTGTTAAGTGGGAGGTCTTCAAAGTGAAATTTTGGAAGTATAAAATTTGCTTGTCAGAATTAAAGGTAAATTTAGAAACTGTAAGGAACATTGGTTTGCAAGAGATATCGAGACCTGGTGAAGTGCAAAATGGAATTGCATAACAAGGATAGGCAGGTAGGTTCTGATGGAGAATGAGAAATACGAGAGAACACATAAGAAATAAATCAGTATGGTTAAAAGACGGCATGAGGTTTCCCTTGCAGCATGATGAAGGATAATCTTAAAAGGTTGCAGAGATAAATTAAGAGCAAATGGATTGCAAGGGACAAAGTTGGTCCTCTGGAACACCAGAATGGCAATTCATGTGTGGAAACAAAACAGATGGGGGAGATCTTAAATATTTTTTTCATCTCTGTTTACTCAGGAGACGAACGCAGAGTCTGTGGAAGTGTGGGAAAGTGGCTTTCACATCGTGGACCCTGTACAGATTAAAGAAGAGGTGGTGTTTGACATCCTGAGGCAGATTAGGATGGATAAATCTCCAGGGCATGACAAGACGCTCCCTCGGACCCTATGGGAGGCAAGTGCAGAATTTGTCGGGGCCCTAGCAGAGATATAGTGACAGGAGGAGGTATCAGGGGATTGGAGAATAGCAAATGTTGCTTCACTGTTTAACATAGAACATAGAAATCTACAGCATGTTACAGGCCCTTCGGCCCAGACTGTTGTGCCAATCATGATACCTACTCTAGAAATTGCCTGGAATTTCCCTAGTGTACAGTCCTCTAATTTTCTATCTAAGAGGCTGTTAAAAGACCCTATTGTACCACGGCCACCAGCAGTACATTCCACACACTCTTACCCCTGCCATCCCTTTAGAACCTAAAACTAAAGTCCTTCGTGTTAGCCATTTCAGCCCTGGGAGAAAGCCACTGGCTATCCACATGATCAATGCCTCTCATCATCTTCTACACCTAAAAAAGGCTCTAAACACAAGCAAGGAAATTATACATCACTTTGAGGATTTGTTGGAAATATACAAAACATGAGGGTACAAATCAGGCAAATGCAAGCAGGACTTTTCTACTGAGGTTTTGTCGATGACAACCAGAGGTCATGGGTAAGTGGAGAAGGTGAAAATTCAAGGGGAACATGTGGAAAACCTCTTCACTGAAACGGTTGTGACAGCATGGAATGAGATGCCAGCACAAGTGGTGCATGTGAGCTCAATTTCACCATTTAAGCAAAGTTTGGATAGGTACCTGGATGTAGGGGTATGGAGGGCCGTGGTCCCGGTGCAGGTCATTGCATCAGAGAGCTTAAATGCTTTTGTCATTGACTACATGGGCAGAATGGCCTATTTCTGTACTGGCCTTCTCCATGTTTCTATGTCAGAGCAGCTGGCCAAATTTGATTTGAAGTGAAAACTGGTAGGAATGACGACAGAGCAGCAATGGCTGGAATTTCTGGGAGCAATTCAGGAGCAGAGTGATCGATACATCCCAGAGAATTGGAAGCACTGGAAAGGCAGGAGGACACAATGGTGGCAGAAATGAGAAGCCAAAGTCAACATAAAAGCCAAAGAAAGGGCAAACAAAGGAACAAAAACTATTGGGAAGCTTTCACACAAATAGCCTTTGTTAATGTGCATCCAGGATTTTCTTTTATATACTGTCAATTTGAAGTGCCACAGTTTTAACGCCATGTAAATGTCTCCTACCCACGTTTGGTTGGTCTGCACAGCTGTTAAAAGGAATTAGAGTGAATATTAGTATTAATTAAGGTTCTTGTCACAGTCATGGAAAAGTACAACACAGAAACAGACACTTTGGCCCATCTAAACTCTCTACACACATACCCCAACCATCCAGGTATCTATACAAACCTCTACGTTTTTGAAATTGTGCTTGCATGTACGACTTGTGCTGTCTGCTCATTCCACACCCGGATGACTGTGTGAAAAAGTTTCCCCTCATGTTCCCCTTAATGTTTCACCTTTCACCCTTAGCCCATGTCCTCTGTTATAGTCCCACACCATCGCAGTGTTAAAAGCCAGCTTGCATTTACCCTATCTGTGCCCCTCTCAACTGTGGTATATCTCCATCAAATCTCCCCTCAATCTTCTACATTCCAAAGAATAAAGTCCTGGCCTGTTCAATCTTTCCTTATAACCCAATTGCTCCAGACCTGGCAACATCCGTGTGAATTTTCTCTGAACTCTTTCAACCTCTTTTACAGCTTTCCTGTATGTAAGTGACCAAAACTGCACATAATACTCCAAATTAGGCCTCACCAATGTCTTGTACAAAGTCAACATAACATCCATCTCCTGTACTCAGTACTTTGGTTCATGAAGGCCAATGTGCCAAAATCTTTCTTTCTGTCCCTATTGAACTGTGACACCACTTTCAGTGAAATACATACCTGTATTCCCAGATCCCTTTCTTCAGCAACACTCCTCCATGCCCGACCAGTCACTGTGTAACACCCACTCTGGTAGGTCCTACCAAAGTGCAATACCTCACCCTTGTCTGAGTTAAATTCCATTTTCCATTTCTCAACCCATTTTCCCAGCTGGTCCAGATCGCACTGCAAGCCATGATAGTCTTCTCGCTGTCCACTACACCACCAATGTTGATGTCATCCACAAATATGCTGATCCCACTAACCATGTTATTATCCAGATTACTGATATAGATGACAAACAACAACAGATCCATCACTGATCCCTATGGCACTGAACTAGTCACAGGCCTCCGGTCAGAGAGGCCATCATCCAATACCACACTCTGGCTTCTCCCAAAACCAGTGCCTCATCCAGTTTACTATCTCATCTTAAATGCTGAGTGACCGAACCTTCTTGACCACCCTCCTATATCAGACTTTGTCAAGTGCCTTGCTAAAGTCCATGTAGACAACATCCACCACCTTGAGACTCTATAACATTGGTTAGACATGACCTACCTATCCTTAATCAGTCAACATATATACGAGTTCTTTTATATCTTGTTCCTGCACATACATTCCAAAAGCTTTCCCCCTACTGATGTCAAGCTCACCAACGTACAATTCTCAGTTTATTTTTAGAACATTTCTTTAACAGCGGAACAACATTGGCTGTCCTCCAATCCTCCAGTACCTCACCTGTCACTAAGGATGATTTAAATATCTGTGCTTGGGTGCCAACAATTTCTGCACTTGTCCCCTGCAAGGTCCTAGGGAACAACTTGTCAGACCCTGGGGATTTCTCCACACTAATTTGCCTTAAGACAGCAAACACCACCACCTCTGTAATCTGTACAGGATCCATGAAGTTGATGCTGCTTTGCCTCACCTCTATAGACTCTGTGCCTGTCTCCTCTGTAAATACGGAGCCAAAAAAAAAATCTCTCACCTCTATTTTGTCTCTTCATATGGATTACCATTCTGATCTTCCAGAGGATTATTTTTTTCCCTTGCAATCGTTTTGCTTTTATCTGCAGAATCCCTGAAGCACAAAACAGAGTTTTGAGGCTAGGCAGACAGGTTTTATGGAATATAAAAAATGCAAGAAAACACATAAGAAATAAATCAGGATGGCTAAAAGAAGGCAGGAGGTTGCCCTCACAGAAAAAATAAAGATAATCCTCAGAGATTCTAGAGATATATTAAGATAAAAAGTATTGCAAAGGACGAAGTTGGTCCTCTGGAAGACCGGCATGGCAATCAATGTTTGGAACCAAAGCAGATGGTGGAAAACATCTCAATTTCTCATGAGATGGATGCAGAGTCCATGAAAGTGTGGGAAAGTGGCACTAACATTGTGCACCCTGTACAGATTAAAGAAGAGGAGATGTTTGGTATCCTGAGGCAGATTAGGGAGAATAAATCTCCAGGGCATGACAAGTCTTCCCTTGGACCCTACGGGAGGCAAGTGCAGTAATAGTCGGAGCCCCTAGCATCAACCCTGGTGAAAGGGTGAGGAACCAGAGGATTGGAGAAGAGTCAAGGTTCTTTCGCTGTTTAACATAAAATATAGAAATCTACAACATTTTACAGGCCTTTCAGCCCACAAAGTTGTGCCGACCATGTAACCTACTCTAGAAAATGCCTAGAATTTCCCTAATGCATAGCCCTCTATTTTCCTAAGCTTCATGTACCTATCCAAGAGTCCCTTAAAAGACCCTATTGTATCCACCTCTACCACCACCTCTGGCAGTGCATTCCATGCATCCACCACTCTTTGTATGAAAAACTTATTCCTGACATCCCCTTGGTACATATTTTCAAGCACCTTAAAACTGTGCGCCCTCGTGTTAGCCACTTCAGCCGTGGGAAAAATCCTCTGGCTATCAACACAATCAATGCCCTCATCATCGTATACACCTAAAAAAGGTTCTAAACATAAACAAGGAAATTAGGCGTTGCTTTGAGGATCTTATCAAAGTATACACAATTATGAGGGTATAGATAGCGTAAACGCAAGCAGGATTTTTCCACTGAGGTTGGGTGGATGACAACCAGAGGTCATGGGTAAGAGGGGAAAGTGAGAATTCAAGGGGAACATGTGGAAAAACTCTTCACTGAAATGGTGGTGATGGTGTGGAATGAGATGCCAGCACAAGTTGTTTATGGCAGCTCAATTTCACCATTTAAGAGAAGTTTTGATAGGAACCTGGATGGTAGGGGTGTGGAGGGCTGTAGTCCCAGTGCAGGACGTGGCATTAGAGAGTTTAAATATTGTCGGCTTGTCTAGCTGGGTCGAATGGCCTGTTTCACAGAACTTCTCCTTGCCCCTATGTCAGAGAAGCTGGCCAAACTTGATTGGAAAGGAAAAGGTAGGAATTACGATGGAGCAGCAATGGCTGGAGTTTCTGGGAGCAATTCGGGAGCTGAGTGATCGATACATCCCAAAGAAGTAGATGCATTGGAAAGGCAGGAAGACACAACCGTGGCTGAAATGAGAAGCCAAATTCAACATAAAAGGCAAAGAGAGCGCAAATAATAGAACAAAAACTATTGGAAAGCTTTTAGAAACAAACAGAAGAGAATTAAAAATAAAAATCAGATATGCTCAGGGCATTGAATTATGATTTGCAGTCATTAATGAGTCTTGATTGCACCCAACAGACTGAGGGATTTTGAGGAACAAAATATCCGAAGCTTCAATATCTCTTGAAAACTGAGGTTCCCTACACCAGTTACATTTCAACTTTTATTTTGGCAGGCACATACAGACTCTACACCCTCACAATTTCACTTCTGAAGGCCTCCCACTTACCAAGTACTCCTTTGCCAGAAAACAGCCTGTCCCAAACCACACTTCTCAGATCCTTTCTGATACCATCAAAATTGAACTTTCTCCAATTTAGAATCTCAAACTGTGTTCTAGACCTTTTTTTTCCTCATATTTACTTGGAATCTCATGGCATTATGATCACTAGATTCAAAGTGTTCCCATACAGTAATTTCTGTCACTAGCACTGGATCATTTCTAATAGCTTATTGCACACTCCTATGTTGGAAATTCTACATGCTGATTAAGGACACATTTGACAAACAACCCCAGCTAGTCTTTTTACAACACGGGAGACCCTGTCAATATTTGGAAAGTTAAAATCATTTACTATATCAACATTTGTTTCTTGGCATGGATTGAAATCTCTCTACAAATTTTTTCCTCTAAATCACTCAGTCTGTTTGGTGCAAGCAAGTCCCAGTATTGGCTACAACATCTTGATTCCATGCCCTCAGCTCATCTGGCTTTTCTATGATGCTTCCTGCATTGTGATATACACAGCTCAGCACATTCATCGCACCATGCTCAACCTTTCGATTGTTGACTTTGTCTGAACAACATCTGTCTGGGCGTCAAGAAAGTAACCTCTCCCTTAATGTCACAAAGACAAGGGAACTGGTTGTGGACTACAGGAGGAATGGAGACAGGCTAACCCCTATTGACATCAATGGATCTGGGGTTGAGAGAGTGAACAGCTTTAAGTTCCTCAGCATAAACGTCACCGAGGATCTCATGTAGTCTGTATATACCGGCTGTGTGGTGTGTGGCCGTGCAACTCTTTCACCTCAGACAGTTGAAGAATTTTGGCATGGGTCCCAAATCCTAAGAGCTTTCTACAGGGGCACCATTGAGAGCATCCTGACTGGCTGCATCACTGTCTGGTATGGAAACGGTACTTCCCTCAATCGCAGGAATCTGCAGAGAGTGGTACGGACAGCCCAGCACATCTGTAGATGTGAACTTTCCACTATTCAGGACATTTACAAAGACGTGCGTAAAAAAGCCTGAAGGATCATCAGGGACCTGAGTCAACCCAACCACAAACTGCGCCAGCTGCTACCATCCGGGAAATGGTACCACAGCATAAAAGCTAGGCCCAACAGGCTCCTGGACAGCTCCTTCCACCAGGACATCAGACTGATTAATTCATGCTGATACAATTGTGTTTCTATGTCATAATGACTGTCCTATGTATTATTTATTATAAATTACTAGAAATTACTCATTGCACATTTAGATGGAGAAGTAATGTAAAGATTTCTGCTCCTCATGTATATGAAGGATGTAAGTCATTTCAATTCATCCTCTCCGCTGTCTGTTCCATCATTCTGACTCCAAACACCCCCCCCCGCAACTTTAGTTTAACCACCCACTCCACCCCCCTTCCCACCACACACTAGTACTAGGAAGCCTTACCACCAGGATATCAGACCGCTGGTAGTTTAAATTCCTGAACTAACAAATCCCCTTATCAGCCCTTTCACGTTCCTCTGCAAGGTAATACACCACTAAAAGTTTCTGAAGTGGTCTACCTGTTGTCGTGGGGGACAGCCACAAGAGTACTCTGCAATGGCTATTTAACCTCATTCCCCTTCCTGACTCTCACCCAGTTTCCTGTGTCCTGCACCTTGGGTGCAACTCACCTCTCTTCATGTCATATCTATCACCCCCTTTGATTCCCAGATGATCTGGAATTCATCCATTTCTAGCTCCAGCTCCCTAATATGCAGGATTACAAGCTGCAGATGGATGCATATCTTGCAGGTGAAGGTGTCCCACCTTCCCAAAAATGTCTCATCTAATTTGTAATTTGTAATGACTGAAAAATTTTGTGCTGTGCAATTTTTACCCAGTGACAACAACATGTGTACACTGAATTTCAGAAAGAGAGGTATTTATTTTAACAGCCAGCAAATACCTGTTAATAAGAACGCTGATCTCCTCTGGGTTTGATCGAGTTCATCTGCACTCTCACACAACCTAAGTCGCAGGCCTGTAGTGGGTAATGAAGGATATTCTCACCAGAGCATTTGCACACCATCCATATCTGATTTGCTTGTTAAATGAAACTCTAAAAAATAAGATTTCAAAATATCACTCCACTTCTTTCCGCTTGCAAATTCTCCAGCAACTTTTCATCGCCACAATACACACAGGTAACACCAGTTTCCATACTGGACATAATTATTTCCCCTGAACCCTCCCACAGGTGACTGATGGTGGTGAACTCATTGATGGCAATGCCAATCATTATGAAGGGAAGAGCAGTAGTCTGTCTCATTAGAGTCTGGCACATTGGTGATGTGAAAGCTACTTGTTGCCCAGGGCAAAGATGTTTGATACCATTATGTCCCCAGAGAATGGGTCAAAAAAAATGTTCTCATGGGTAGAAAGGTTCAGAACAAGAGGACGTAGAACAAGCAACACACACAAAATGCTGGAGGAACTCAGCAGGCCAGGCAGCATCTATGGAAAAGAGTACTAATGCTGAGTTCCTCCAGCAATTTGCGTGTGTTGCTTGAATTTCCAGCATCTGTAGATTTTCTCTTGTGATTGGAGGAAGAACAAAGATGATTTTCTCAACTGCTGATGTAAAAGAATTTGTTCCCTTTCTCCGAGTTCCAAATCCTTGCAGTTAGATAGCTGTAGCTCAGCTCTGTCTCAGAGATCCATCAGCTCCTATTCCTTCATCAGCTGGAAGCTCCCCGGGACCTGTGTACAGATCGTGGGGCTGAGAGAGGGGGATGAGAACAAGACTGTCCCGGGATTGTGAACTATGGTATCCGGAGCTTACAGCAATTGTCCCTCATTCAGCGTTGCAATCCCGCCCAGAGATATCCTCTTACCTGCAGTCGAACTGCCCGAGACCTTTTGAGTACTGCGAGCACGTGTGATATTCGGGAACATCCAGAACCCTAATGCCTGCGCATTCGCTCAGTGCTTCAGCGACGGCAAAAATTGTTACCCAGAATTTTCTGGGTAACCATGGTGCCATTAAAAGTTTCTGCAAGCACTGGTTTCATGCCCATACCTCAGTTTTGTTTGGTGCAGAAAACTCAGCAGCTCTTTTAACACAGAAAGCAGCTCTAATAAACAATACAATTAATATCAGCAAATCTTCCATGTGTTTAATGCCAAAGTAGAACCTTCTTAAAAATGCAAATATAAAACACAAGTGATTTTGCTCTTGCTGGAAATGTAGACACATACACACAAAATGCAGGAGGAACACTGCAGTTCAGGCAGCAACTAAGCAGAGCAGTGCGCAGTCTAGGCATGCTGAAGGGCTCATCCGAAATGTTACCTATTTATACTGCTCCAAATTTGCTGCCTGATCTGTTGATTTCCATCAGTATTTTGCAGAAATTAACCACCATTTTTTTCAATCAACCTGTTTCCAAATGTTTCTGATCTTTCATTTGAAGCCACATCCTTCTGGTCCGATTCCTCTTCTTTCTCCTTATAAACTCTAGAGCCTACCTCTTCCTGGAGCCCCAAAGCCCTATCTCAGGCCGGCAACTCGTTAATTTCTGACTCTGCTCCATTGAAGATTCACCCTAATGATCTGAGCAGGTTAGATGCTTGTCAAGGAAGCATCGAACGCCCGACTCAAAGTGGGAGACATCTTCGCAGAAAGAGAGGCTCCTTGGAGAAATACAGAATAAGCTGTTTAACATTAAAAATATCAAAAATATATAAAAGACTAACAAACAAGGTGATAAATGCAGAAAATGCCAAGAGAAACCAGACACAGTCCAACACATTCTTGGATCCTGCAGCAGTTTAACTCAATCTGATTACTTACAAAGATACAACCAAATGACAAATTTCGTTCACCAAAATCTTGCTTTAAAAAAAACTCATGAATGACCTCCATCACCTCATGAAGGCACCATAAATTCAAGCATGATCCAGTTTTAGAGTCAAAATCCTTCAAATTATATGACAAACAATACATTATTCAGGTAGGACAATCCATAGTAACCATCTGGATATAATATTACAGGATATACATCAGGAACAACTTCCTCAACCATTATAACCATTCCCAACACACACATACTCCTTGACCAATGGAAAACTTCACAACAGGCATTGTTTGTGGCATCAGTCCAACAAACAAATTATTTCCTCCGTCAATCAGCTTCCAAATGTTGCTACTCTGTCATTTGCTGCCATGCCCACTGCTGATTCCCTTCCCATCATACGTTCTTACCTCGACCATCGTCCAGAGCCCCAAACTCTGCCCTGTGCAGATCCCCTCTGGTTTCTGACCCTGCTCCGCTAAACATCCAACTAATGCTTTCCCGCTCTGCTTTCAGTCTTCAAAGCACAGTGCTGTTTTCTAACAACCCCTCAGGAGCAGGGAAAATGACCCATAATGTGAAAATGAGCCATGAATAAGGAGGTTAACTATCAATGTCATTCTTCCTGAGCCCAAAGATTTGAGGGGCGAAGAACATATCAAACAGAACTGCAGTCAGCTCGACTTCTTCAGTCTACAGAGAATTCAAAAGAAACCTCTTCACCCACAGAGTGGTGACTGTTTGGAACCCATCACCACAGGGAGAATGAGAGGGGAACAACAGGGGAGGATTTAAAAGGACTGTCGTGGAACAGAATCACTGGCAGGGTCCAGCCTGCCTAAGTTGACTCTCTACTGTACACTAGGTGTGTTATAAATTCACTAAATACTGGAGACAGAATTTAAAACAGAACTGATTTATTTGTCTCAGATCCAGAATATTAAACTCCAGTCCCATTAAAGGTGAATGTGCAGCAGAAGAAACTCCTGCCATGCCCAGCGACCAGGGTGCAGAACTGGGTGTGGTGAGCAGCAGCAATAATTGCAGAGTTCAGCACCAACAGTCACTGTCAAAATTGCATCAGCAATGGTGATGGACAATTTTTACAGGTTACAAATGTCGATGGAAATCTCAAACACAACACACCAGTTTTGATGTCTCTGTCCAGATATTTAAGAAGTGGAGCAAGGATTTCACTTGATCATCCTTCCTGCTCAGACTGTGGGGAGGGATTCACTTGATCATCTGAACGACTGGCATGCCCGTCATTTTACAGCAGCAGAAGAAACTCCTCCTATACCCAGGGAGCTAATTGAAACTTTCTCCCCAGTGTGAACCCGGTAGTGTGTCACAAATATAACATGGTGTAAGGTTTCACTGCTGATGTAATGGCCTCTCTGCAGTATTTCACTGCTAATGAGAAGACGCGAATGGAGAGAGTGGGCCCTTTTTCTTTCATTTTTGTTTTCTTTACTAACCAGTGTGAACTCGCTGATGCACTTTCAGTTTACATGACTTAATGAATCTCTTCCCACAGTCTGAGCAGATGAACAGCCTCTCTCCAGTGTGAACTCACTGGTGAGCCATTAGGTCAGAGGACTAAGAGAATCCTTCCCCACAAATTCAGCAGATGACCAGTCCCTGCCCAGAGTGAACTGACTGGTGTGTCCACAGGTGGGAAGACCAACTGAATCCCTGCTCACACACGGAACAGGTGAATGCACTTGTCAGAATGTGAATTTGCTGAAGTACCTTCAGTTGAAATCACCGACTGAATACTTTCCCACTGTCTGTGCAGATGAATGGGTTCCCTGCCGTGTAAAATGACGGGCATGCCAGTCGTTCAGATGATCAAGTGAATCCTTCCCCACAGTCTGAGCAGGAAGGATGATCAAGTGAAATCCTTGCTCCACTTCTTAAATATCTGGACAGAGACAGCAAAACTGACATGTTGTGTTTGAGATTTCCATAGACATTTGTAACCTGTAAAAAGACCATAAGACAAAGGAGCAGAAGTTGGCCATTCGGCCCATCGAGTCTGTTCCGCCATTTCATCGTGAGCTGATCCAATCTCCCTTTTAGTCCCATTCCCCCGCCTTCTCACCATAACCTTTGATGCCCTGACTACTCAGATACCTATCAATCTCAGACTTAAATACACCTAAAGACTTGGCCTCCACTGACACCTGTGGCAACAAATTCCATAGATTTACCACCCTCTGGCTAAAAATGTTTTTTCTCTTCTCTGTTCTGAATGGGCGACCTGCAATCCTCAAGTCATGTCCTCTCATGCTAGACTCCCCCACCATGGGAAACAACTTTGCCACATACACTTTGTCCATGCCCTGCAACATTTGAAATGCTTCTATGAGGTTCCCCCTCATTCTTCTAAACTCCAAAAACAGTCCAAGAGTGGTCAAACTTTCCTCATATGTTAACCCTCTCATTCCCAGAATCATTCTAGTAAATCTGCTCCGAACCCTCTCCAATGTCAGCACATCCTTTCTTAAATTACTGCACACAGTATTCCAAGTGAGGTCTTACCAGTCCCTTATAGAGCCTCAACATCACATCCCTGCTCCAATGCTGTATTCCTCTAGAAATGAATGCCAATATTGCATTCCTCTTCTTCACCACCGACTCAACCTGGAGGGTAACCTTAAGGGTATCCTGCACGAGGACTCCCCAGTCCCGTTGCATCTCAGAACTTTGAATTCTCTCCCCATTTATATAATAGTCTGCCCGTTTATTTCTTCTACCAAAATGCATGACCATACACTTTCTGATATTGTATTTCATCTGCCACTCTTTTGCCCATTCTCCCAATCCGTCCAAGTTTCTCTGCAGACCATGTTTCCACAACACTACTGGCCCCTCCACCTATCTTTGTATTATCAGCACACTTAGCCACAAAGCCATCTATTCCATAATCCAAATCGTTGATATACAACGTAAAAAGAAGCGGCCCCAACACGGACCCCGGTGGAACACCACTGGTCACCGGCAGCCAACCAGAATGGGATCTCCTTATTCCCACTGTCTGTTTCCTGCCAATCAACCAATGCTCTATCCACGTATGTAACTTTCTCATAATACCATGTGCGGCACCTTGTCAAAGGCCTTCTGAAGATCCAAATACACAACATCCACTGCATCTCCCTTGTCTACCCTACTTGTAATTTCCTCAAATTGCAATAGGTTTGTCAGGCAGGATTTTCCTTTAAGGAAACCATGCTGAGTTCTGCCTATCTTGTCATATACCTCCAGGTACTCCGTAACCTCATCCTTGACAACTGACTCCGACAACTTCCCAAGCACCGATGTCAAGCTAACAGGTCTATAATGTCCTTTTTGCTTCCTTGCCCCCTTTCTTAAATAGCGGAGTGACATTTGCAATCTTCCAGACCTCCAAAACCAGGCCCAAATGTATTGACTTTGAAAGGTCATTGGCCATGCCTCCACAATCTCCACTGCTACTACCCTCAGAACATGAGGGTGCATTCCATCTGGTCTAGGAGACTTATCTACCTTTAGACTCTTCAGCTACCCAAGTACTTTCTCTGTTGTAATTGTGACTGTGCATATTTCTCTTCCCTGACACCCTTGAATGTCCAATATATTGCTGATGTATTCCTCAGTGAAAACTGATGCAAAATACTCGTTCAGTTCCTCCGCCATCTCCTTATCTCCCATTACAATTTCTCCAGCATCACTTTCTACCGGTCCTATATCTACTCTCACCTGTATTTTACTGTTTATATACTTAAAAAAGTAGTATTCTCTTTGATATTATTTGCTACCTTCCTTTCATAGTTCATCTTTTCCCTTTTAATGACCTTCTTAGTTTCCTTTTGTAAGCTTTTAAAAACTTCCCAATCCTCTGTCTTCCCACTAAGTTTTGCTTCCTTGTGTGCCCCCTGCTTTGCTTTTACTTTGGTTTTGACTTCTCTTGTCAGCCACAGATGCATCCTTTTTCCCCATTCAAAAATTTCTTCTTCTTTGGAATTTATCGGTTTTGCACCTTCCTCACTTCTTGCATAAACTCCAGCCACTGGTGCTCTGCTGTCCTTCCTGTGTTATGAATGTACCACAGCTCTGAGGGGCCGAAGGAGCGGGAGCAGCCCCCTCCTTCCGGAGAATCGCAAGAGCACTATTAATTCGGGTCTCGGACCCAGGCAAATGAGGGACAATGTAATGGTTTTGGTCAGGGCTCTTAGAGACACCTGTGCTGAGGGCATGACCCTGCTACGTGACAGCTACCACGGATATGGACACCCTCGGGCAATGTGGGGGTGGGGATTGCATCACCCTACTTTGATGGACATCTACAACTCTGCAAGTCAAGATAAAAGGGGACTGCAGAAGGCGGTACTCCAGAGAGATACACCAGAAGGACTCGATCGCTCAACGCTCCCGTGATAGCTGGAAGCCAGTCAAAAGCCACGTGCGCTCCGTAACTTCTCTGCCTGGGGAGCGGGTGGCTGATAACACCGAGAAGGACTTTGAACTAATAACAGGGAAACAACGCTCCCCTGATTCAACGGTGTTGCTTCGTCAAAGACCCAGGCAAGTTTTTCCTGTTTCTCCTCACTCTCTCTGAAACACGTGAAACCCAGCGATTCCCCAAAAAGACTGAAGCCTGCAGACTTCTGAGTGACTTTTATATTTCCAACGGACATTATATTATCCCTAGACAACAGTCGAGATTATTTCTTAATGATGATTATTGCTATACCCACGCTTTAGATTGAGTTTTGCCGATGTATATGTTCTGAATGTTTGTTTTAACCTTAATTTTGTGCCCCCTTTATGAATAAAACCATTTGAAAATAGTGTCATCAGACTCCAACGGAACTCTCTATCTTTGCTGGTGAGTCATCCAGTTACGGGATACGTAACACCTGATAGTGTCCTTTTCCAGTCAACCTCGGCCAGTTCCTCTCTCATGCTACTATAATTTTGTTTACTCCACTGAAATACCAACACATCGGATTTCAGCTTCTCTTTCTCAAATTTCACAATGAACTCAGTCATGTTGTGATCACTGCCTCCTAAGGGTTCCTTCACCTCCATCTCTCTAATCACCTCTGGTTCATTACACAATACCCAATCCAGTACAGCCGATCCCCTAGAGGGCTGAACAACAAGCGTTCTAAAAAGCTATCTTCTAGACATTCTACAAATTCTCTCTGTTGAGATCCAGTGCCGACCTGATTTTGCCAATCCACTTACATGTTAAAATCCCCCACAATTACCATAACTCTGCCCTTCTGGCAAGCCTTTTCTATTTCCTGTTGTAATTTGTAGTCCACATCACTGCAGCTTTTTGGAGGCCTGTAGATAACTGCCATCAGGGTCCTTTTACCCCTGCGATTTCTTAGCTCAACCCATAAAGATTCCTTACCTTCCGATCCTATGTCAACTCTTTCTAATGATTTAATATCATTTCTTACCATTAAAGCCACGCCACCCCTCTTCGATGGAAAATCCATCAGATTTACAAAATCCATCAAATGTGTGTAGGACAACATTTCAGATGAGATCACTTGAGTTGTCAAGGCGTGATCTGGCATCACACTGTTACAGTGAAGTTCAACACAAGTTGGAGAGTAATTACCTTCTAACTGGGCACAGTGCTGGTATCTGGAATGACCATCAAACTCTCTGATGCTCTTCCTGTCTCGATAAGAATGGTGCATTTCTGCCATCTCCAATCTGTGGCCTGGTTCAGTTTGACTCTCTCCATTGGTATTATTGCCTGTTCTAATGGTCTGCGATCTCTCTACAAATTTGATCCTCCATATCCCTCAGGCTGTTGGGTGCAACCAAGTCCTAATAGTGGCTACAATATCATAATTCCTGTCCTGAGCTCATCAGGCTTTCCTACCATGCTTCTTGCGTTGTGATATACATTCATTGCACCATGCTCAGCCATTTGATTGTTGACTTTGTCTGAGGTCTGAACAACATCTATCTGGTGTCAAGAAAACAATGTCGCAAAAACAAAGGAGCTGATTGTGGATGACATGGGGAATGGAGACAGGCTAATCTCTATTGACATCAATGGATCTGGGGTTGAGAGGGTGAACAGCTTTAAGTTCCTCGGGATAAACATTACCGAGGATCTCACGTGGTCTGTACATACCGGCTGTGTTGTGAAAGGAGCACAGCAGCACTTCTTTCACCTCAAATGGTTGAAGAAGTTTGGGATGGGGCCCCAAATCCTAAGAACTTTTGCAGGGACACAATTAAGAGCATCCTGACCGGCTGCAACACTGCCTGGTATGGGAACTGTACTTCACTTAGTCGCAGGAACCTGAAGGGAGTGGTGCAGACAGCACAGTGCATCCGTAGATGTGAACTTTCCACTGCTCAGGACATTTACAGAGACAGGTGTGTAAAAAGGGCCCAAAGGATATTGGAGACCAAATTCACCACAACCTCAAACTGTTCCTGCTGCTACCATCCAGGAAACCGTAGCACAGCAAAAGGACCAATAGTCTCCGGGACATCATCTTTCACCAGTCTATCAGACTGATTACGTTATGCTGATACAATTGCATTTCTATGTTATACTGACTGTCCTATGTACAAACTAGTTATTATAAATTATGATAAATTACACATTGCACATTTAGATGGAGACGTAACATGACGATTTCTACTCCTCAATTCAATTCGTCCTCTGCACTATCTGTTCTGTCATTCTGACTCCCATTCCCCCTACAACTTATTTTAACCACATCACCCTCTTCCCCCACACTAACACTAGCAAGCCTTACCACTAAGATATTAGTCCCCTCTTGTTCTGCTCCCCTAACTAATGAATCCCCTATCATCTCTTTGACTTTCCTCTGCCAGGCAATCCCCCCAACAGTTTCCAAAGGGGTCCAGCTGCTGTTGTGCAGGATAGCAAGAAGAGTACTCTGTGATGTCTATTTAAACTCATTCCCCTTCCTGACTCTTACCCAGTTTCCTGTGTCCTGTACCCTGGGTATAACTCAGCTCTCTTCATGTCATATCTACCACCCCTTCCAGCTCCTGAATGATCCGAAGTTCATCCATTTCAAGTTCCAACTCCTTAAAGTGCAGGGTTACAAGCTGCAGCTGGATGCACATCTTGTAGGTGAGGGCATCAGGGACACTGAAGGTCTCCCCACCTTCCCACAAATGTCACCCCTAATTTGTAATGACCAGTCTTGTACTGTGAATTTTTTTACCCAGTGACAATATGTGCACAGTGAATTTTATATAGAGAGATATTCATTTTAACAGCTGGCAAATCACTATCGATAAGAACTCTGGGTTGGATCGAGTTCATCTGCACTCTCACACAAACTATGTTGCAGGCCTGTAACAGGTAATGAAGGATTTCCTGACCACCAATGTCTATATGTGGTTTGCTTGCTAAATGATGCTTTAAAAAATCAGATTTCCAATTATCACTCCACTGCCTCCCACTTTCAAATTCTCCAGCACATTTGCATCGCCACAGTACACACAGGTAACACCATTTTCTGTATTGAACATAAATATTTCCTCTGAACCCTCTCAGGAATTGAGGATATATAAAAAATCTTGAACCTATGTGACCTCTCGCTAAAAGAATAATTGGGACTGAATAGGAATTTTTGAACTGAAGTAAGCTCTGTCTTCAGCGGTTAGCTAAGACAGGCTCATTACACACTGAGAGCTGGTAATATTATATATTGTACCCTCATCTGTTGATAACATTATATATTGTATCCTCATTTGAGTAAAGGGAGGAGGACTCGCTGATAAGGCCAAGAATAAACATCTATCTGTTTATAATTAAGTCAGGGCCTTGCAAAGGGAATAACTGAAAAGGACTGGACAGTACATCCATCATCCTAATTAAAACCTTGATTTGGCAAATTCTCCTATCTAAGAAGAGCCGGCTGATGGCATAGTGGCATCGGTGCTGGACTGTGGAGCGGAGGTTCCGAACTTCAAATCCAACTGGCTCCCCCCAGCACACTTTCCATCCGGGCGGGGTTAAGAGCTTGTAAACTTTTAGAAAATAAAACTTAGCCGGCAGAAGGCAATGACAAACCACTGCTGTAACTTGCCTCGTATGCGAATTTCAGATACATCAGAATGGTATGGGAGGCAGTCATTTGCTAACCGGAAAAAATTCGAGATGCAATCTTCCTTTCCCTTTTCCTTATCTCAGTAATTAAGTTTTGCACCAACAGATTTTGGTGGGCATACCAGTTCAAATAACATCTTGCAATAATAATGTATGGGGCTTTCTATTTATAAATACATGGTTGTAACCTGACTAAGTCAGTCAGGTCACTGTCGTAAGGTGGCAGTGCTTATGTGCCTTACCTCTGACAACTACCTCTCAAACTACTGCAGGAGAATGCACAATAAATTATGGTGATGATAAGAAGCTGGTCTCCCAAGTTTTATTCAGATTCAACTTCAGCATTTGGCATCATGAAGAGGATCCCAACACAGGCAGTGCCAAGCAGAAGGGCTGAGTAAGAGGCCAGACCACTCTGGGGACTGCAGAGAACGACCGGGCACCCAAGAGGTATTTTATGTTTTGTCACTTTCCGTTAGTTCCTTTGGAGGTATGATCCCTTGCCCAAAGCTGATCACATACCTTGACAGGATCAGGAAAGAATCTGTTGGTAGACTCGAATAAGGTAGGCAAAATTTTCATAAGTAGGCAGGAGGTGGACCCGGTAAATTTTACTAAGTGGGCAGGAGGTGGTACCAGGTAAATTTATCAATTTAGCAGGATGTGCCAGACAGGTAAATTTACCTGATTGTTAATTCAGCAGGAGGCTTTGTGCTGGGTAAATTACTTAGAGAACAGGGGTCAATTGCAGACGATTGAAACAAGTGGGCCAGGAGCAGCCTGACACAATGTGTGTCAGAGTTTTCTAGACAAGGAAAAAAGTTTGTGAATGTTGAGTGCAGCGCTGAATAAGAAATTGGGGAACAAAATGTGCCCACTGGTGGGGTGGGGGGGGGGGGGTGGACCTGGGATATACCTGATGAGAACAAGCAGTAAATTTGATATGGAAAAAGAACTGTGGAAAGAAGTGGAACTTGTTGAAACAGGAATGGAAGGAAAAGGCAGATGTAAAGTAGAACAGTATATTATTAGCAAGTTGGAGGAATAATGCATGTGACAAAGGGACAGAGGTATGTACTGCAGAAGGAACACCAAAGGTTGAGAGATGCTAAAAGCGGAGCGTGAATGGAAGGATGGGCGCCGAAAAAGAGAGCAGGAAAAACAACGTAAGCAAACCAAGGCTGGTCCAGATAGGAGAGAAGGGCAGGAACGCCAGTCTGAAGTTCGAACTGATAGGGAAACAAGGGATCCCAAAATCATGTCTGGCATACCGACCCTGTTTGAGGACAGTGACCGTGATGAGGAGTGGGTACCCACCCTACCTCCCTCCCCCACCTTACCAGGGCCAAATGCACCGAATGTTCCTGAACCCCAATCCTCCCAGTACTCAGATACGGTGGCTGCTATGGTAAAACAGCAACACAGGGAAGGGGAGGTCCCTATACCCTGATATCCAGAAAGGGAATACTGAGGATTATTCCGACACAGGGAGGGCAGAGTCCAATAAAACCCCAGAGTTAATGGTTACACAAAGACAATTGCCCACCCAAATGCTGCCCAGTCCACGAGCAGGAGGATGGACAGCCCTCAGTGATTCCCGTGTATGCACCCTGGAAGCCTCAGGAAATGATAATGATCACGAATCAGGCCCCAGATAGAAAAGAAAAACCAGCACAGTTTGCTCAGTGTGTCCGCAGTACAATACAAATGTTTAATGTGACCCCGCAATATTTATTTGGTCTCTGCTGCATGATTCTCTCAGCTGATGATGGGTGGAAATGGAAGGTAGAATTGAGATTCCAAACCTATCAGGAGTTACAGGTAGGAAACCATAATGTGAATGAACAGACAGACCAGATTATTCAAGCCTTGGAAAGAGCTCTCCAGCAACCTGTTAACATCACTGAAGTACTTGAATGCAAACCTAAGCCTGGGGAATCAGGACCAGACTATTGGGTGCGATTTGTGGCCTGCTACGGCACTTTCACAGGAGACCAAGCCTTTAATTATGGGAATCAGTCCCCCCAGTTTAATGCCTTACTGCTCCAATGCTTACCAACTAAGTTAGCCAACATGATTAAAACAAATAATATGGACTGGCCTGACAATGACCGAAATCGAATGCGACGAGCTTTGACAAATTATTGGGACCCAGCTTTCGAATCCCGATCAAGCCCAAACAGAACTAATATTAAAGGTGAATATGTTCAGTGGGATGAAGGATGCAAGCGGGCTATATCTGGGGATCAGAAATGGGAACAAAAACCTACCAAGGGAAAGGTAGGGACAACAACCCGTTTAGAAATTGACAAGCAAGGAAGTTTCCGACCATGAGTACCACCCCTCAGGAAGTGCCCCTCAACATGCAAAATTGCAAGTTGCTGGAATTCCAATTCCATTTATGATTGATGTGGGGGCAACCACAACAACTCTCGATCAGGAAATAGTATCGGAAAAGGGATTTCAGCTATCAGACACTACAATTACTCTGTCTGGGTTCAAAGGCACGGAACATATGTATTCACGTACCTAGCCACTGCAGGGGGAATTCCAGGGGAACCCAGTTTGAGGTTTCATTTAGAGTCACCACCAGTTGGGAGTGTAGTCTAGCAGGGAGAGACTTGCTCTGTCCGTTGGAACTCGAGTTTCTAAGCACGGACAAGGATACCACCCTGGGTCTAGCGAACAACTGACAGCTTCCCCAGTTTCCAACCCCCACTGGTGGGCACTTAAGCCGGACTCCACTGCATTTGCACCCCTTCTGCCAGCAGGCGACCATCATGTGACTCTGTGCTATGACCCTCTGGGGAGCTCAACTGAGGAAAGCCAATATTATGCACCCCTCAAGGGACAGAAGTTCCTAGTCACGGTAATCGGAGAGGTTAAAGGAAGAGAGGGCAGTGCATTTCTGGCCAAAGTTCCGTTTTTCCTTTGGCGATAGACAGGACTGGTGGTTCCCCAAACCACCGCTAGGGTTTGCCCTGGATTCATCTCCAATACTGGAAGACGGGACATCTGGAAAGACATTCCTTTAATATTGACTGAACCCACGACTTTGTACCCCATCTCTGGGCAATTTCAGACCACGAGGTCGGCCGCATCAACTGCCCCTCCCATCTGGATCACTGTGGAAGGAGGACAGACTCCCATCCATTCCGCAATAACCCCTCAAGCCCGAGGTAACGTTTTATGAGGACGGAAGCTCTTTTGTGGATCCAGCAGGAAAACGATATTCTGGCTATGCGATAGTGACGGACAGTGAAGTAATTGAACAGGCCTCCTTTGAAGCAGCCGTCTTCGCCCAGACAGCTGAGCTGTTTGCTCTGACTCATGCCTGTATCCTAGCAACAGACAAAAGAGCAAGCGCGTACACATACTCCCCTTATGCATTTGGAATTGTATATGACTACGGGGCTCTCTGGGAACATGAGGATTCCTGAGTTCCCCTGGCCACCCCCTTAGTAATGCCACCTTTGTAAACATTTTCCTCACCGCTCTACAGCTACCTCAAGATTTGGCTATTATTAAATGTGCGGCCCACACCCGCATGTCCAGCCGGGTCACTAAAGGCAATGCTTTAGCAGATAAGATAGCGAAAACTGCAGCACAATCCTCGGTAGCTGTCGTCCCCTCGGGTTCCCGTCAAGCAACCTTCTGTGACTTAAGCAGAATGGGTTTGCCAGGCATGCGAGAGGTACGTACTTTTCATGGGGACACCTCTGAGGAGGAGTGCAAACTGTGGTCCCAGATGAGGTGCCAGAAAGACCTGACCTAGGTTTTTGGATCACCCCAGCATGACAGGATTATGTTCCAACATGGTTTTTACCAATATTGGTCGATTATATACATAATTGCACACACCTGGGAAAGAAGGGAATGGTTGGTAACCTGTACCCTGCACACTGCGTATGACTTCATTGACCGGTGAACCTTTATCGTGTCTACATGTTGATTTCATTGAATTGCCTAGTGTATATCGCTACAGATACTGCTTAGTTATTACAGATGTGTTTAGTAGACAGATTGAAGCTATTCCAACTACCAATAATCCTGCTATGACTGTTATGAAGGTATTATTATGGGAAATTATTCCCAGGTACGGCCTGCCAGAGATGCTGAGCTCTGACAAGGGCCCACACTTTGTGGCGAAACTAAATGAAGGGGTATGTCACAAGCTAGCTATCAAGCAACTATCCCACCATGTACAAGACCCACGGGCTGCTGGCATAGTGGAAAGAGCCATTGGCCCTCTGAAGAGTAAATTGGCCAAACTAACTGCAAAGACTGGACTCCCTTGGTTGAAGGTCCTCCCATTAGCCCTATTCCACATGAGGATTGCCCCACAGGGGAAAACTGGGTTGTCACCTGTTGAAATAATTTATGGACGGCGCATGAGGACACCTTGCTCCCAGAAAGTCTACCAGCAAAATTGGTTATGCATACCTCAGGGGAAGAGATGGGGAAACATAAATGCCAACTAACCAAAATTCGCCAAGCATTACATTCACAGGTACGACAGACTCACAAGGAAGAGAACTACCCCACAGAGAGGAGTGACTATCCCACCATAGAACCTGGGCATTTTGTCCTGATCAGAACTGGGATCGAGGGAAACTTGGACCTCGGTGGAGAGGACCATATCAGGTGTTACTGACCACTCCCACAACTGTGAAACTGAAGGGGCAATCTCCGTGGATACATCGAACAGACTGCAAACATGCTACTGAAGGAACTGAGTAGAACGACTCACTCGGACTAAAGGAAAATGTATTGGTTGATTGTGGTGTTCGTGTTTATGACTCTGAGAGGGTCACCCCAGCATCCGGCAGTCTCCATGTTAACACCTTTCTGTCCCTCTGTCACACCTATGCCAAACAGGTAGAACTAGGGGCCTGCTGAAATTGCACAGCATGGTATAACTATGATTCCAATGTCAGTAATCCCACTCAACCAGAGAGAGGAACTCTCAGCCTGGGCTTTCTCGGGGAAGTGAGGTCAGGAACTGTGGTCCAGTCAGAGGTGACTGTGGCTGTCAGTGTTTTGAGGGATTGTATCTCAGGCCCCCACCAAATGGAACCTCCTGTACTGAGAAACATGCATCCCGGCCATACTTGCAGGTGCCCAGCAGCGGAGAGGAATAACTGAGACTGAGCAATTTTGGATGATCACTTTTCTCTCCTATGGAGTAGCCAGGAATTCACGAGAGGTAATTAATTTGGCTACAGCACTTGAGGGCTGGTCACAATACTGCAGGGGCCCTGATGGAAACACAGGCCCAAGTAACAGAAATATTCACTGAAATGATTGCAATCCGGCAAACAGTCCTACAGAATCGTATGGCTTTAGATATTATCCTAGCTGAGAAAGGGGGAACCTGTGCTATTATTGAGACAGAATGCTACACCTATATCCCCGATGAGTCTACTAACATTACATCCCTCTCCAAGCACACTGCCCAGGAGATCGACAGCATCGAGAAAATAGGGCAGGATTTACACGGGTGCACCGAAGGATCGAAATGGTATTCTTCAAAGGTGTGTTCAGTGATATGTGGGGCATGATATTCCATTATGGCCTAATATTTGTACCTATCATTGTAATAATTACTGATATACGCTGTTTCTATCCACTGATAAGTCAATGCTGTAGTCAGGTGCTTTCTCCGTACAAAGTTACTGCTTTGTTGAAAATGTAATGATCAAAAGGAGGGAATGATAAAGTATTTAAAAGGGTTAACATCTTGTTAAAAAATCGCAGCCCGTTTTTCTGAAAGGAACTGTTGATGATCAACTGATGTGCTAAGCCATGCTGAGTCATATTTCTTCTTGAGCGTAGCCAGCTATGATTTCAGGATGCTTATCTCCTTGTGCACTCACGTGTAGAGATAGGACAGCTTCAGTCTGTTCTCTGTGTGTAAGCCATTAAGACTATTTTGCAATTTCTCTTTAGGGGCTATCATGTAGTAAATAACTTTGACTCCAGCCTGTCTTGTGTGGGGGGTATCTGGACGGATATATCTGTAGTGTAACGGGAATTGTTAGTCAGTTAGTGGATTAGCGACTAACTGAGTAAGCCCCGAGTGTTTGGAATAAAGAGTTTGTACTTATACGGTCTCTCAGTGACGTTATCCGGATTTGACTTCCACAGAATGGGAGTGGTTTTAATTGGCTGGGCTGCTGGAAGCACATCACCAGACCTGGAGTGATTGCAACTGGGTCTGACAGAGGCATAACTGGTTCTTCTGGGCACATTCAGTCTCACTCCAACTATTTCCTCTTCCTTTCTACAGGTACCTAATGTCTAAAGGACCAGAGTTTGAGTAAATGAGACTCACCAAACTTTCTCCCCACTGAATCACTGGAATCTCCGATTCAGATGGGTTCTCTCAAGTTGATGCTCTCAGTCCTCGGGCTAGTTCACTTGGTGCTAGTCCCTTGTCTACAGTCGTGGTTTGCTTCCAGTTGGGATTTTTCCTCCAATAAATCTCTCACAGCAGGCCTAACTTTAACAAGAAAGAGAATGAAGCACATGAACAATAAAATGGAGAAATAAACATTTCTGTTTAATGTTACTAAGAACAAAATTCACTGACATTTATACATTGAAGGCAAATATAATGATCTCAGTGAACAATCTTTTATTGCCCTTCACAGGTCACAAAACGATATGGGATAAGAAGGAGCCATCATTCAGTCATGGTAAGACATAAGACACACGAATAGAATTAGGTGATTCGATTCATCTGGTCTGCCCCACCACTCAACCATGGTTGATTTTTATTCCAGAACCATATCCCTGCCTTCCACCTGTAACCCTGAAGCTACTTAGCAATCATGAGTATATTAATCTCTGTCATAAACATACCCAAATGGCAGCTCAACCAATCTCTGCAGCAACAAATTCCACAGATCAGACATCTTTTGGCCAAAAATTTTTTCTCATCTCAGTTTTAAAGGGAAGCATTTTTATTCTGAGACTGTGCTGGCAGATCACAGACTCCCTGACTAATGGAAACATCCTCTCCATAGCCACTGTATCCAGGCTTTTCAGCGTTCAGTAGGTTTACTTAACCGTACATCTCCCCACAACCCCATCGTCCCTCTGAACTCCATTGAGCACAGGTCCAGAACCATCAAATGCTCCTTGTACATAACACTGATCATTCCTGAGATTATTCTTGTAAACCTCATTAACAACAACTATACTGAACACATTTCCAGGAATAACAGACAAATTGATACCAGGATAATTTACAGGGAAAAGTTGTGGTTTCTTTACACAGAATGAGCCATTTACATTTCCAGGTTAAAATAGGTCCATTTCAGGAAATTTAATCCATTGCAGGGTGAATGTAATAAAAAGAAACTGGAATTACCAGAAATACTCAGCAGGTAAGGAACAGCTGTGGGGAGAGGAACAAACTTTACAATTCAGTTTAATAATGTTTCGTCAGAATGACCTCAAACTTTTTCAGATGTTAGTCCAGATTTGCAGCAACTTGAGATTCTGCCTGATTTCCGCCGAATGACAGTGAGGGGGGATTTCCAAACACAGTTTGAACACCAAACTCACGGGTTTACTTCCACGGTTCTAAACAACAGAACAGCCCATTTACTCAGAGCCTCTCCCTGTGAGGGATGGAATACAAACTCATTCTCTCCTCAGACTGACAGCCATTGCTCCCAAAGGAACTCCAGAAACAAAGATCTGATCCCAGACCTGGAATATTCGCTCAACATCCCATAAACCTGGGCAGCTTGATCCCCAGGTCCATTTTACTTGGAGCTAAAACTGTGATATCCCAAGACCCAACCTCACAGAGTCACACAGCTGAATCTGCCACTAAACAACCCTGAGAGTCTCACATATCGTCTCCACTTCTCACACTGGGTAGTGCTATCCGGGATTTCCCCACAACCAACATCCAGCTGCTCGAAATTTCTGCTTCATTGCAGAAGGACGACCATCCAGCCCCATCGGTAAAAGAACTAAACAAAGTCAAAGCTAAAATACCAACAGTTCCATTTGCCTAGAATGTAGATCACAGGATTATAGCCCAAGCACCAACTCTCCCAGTACTCTTTGCTGACAGTAAATTGCAGTAGTGTGTCAGCCAGTCACTGTTCAAAATCTAGCACCTCCACACCAAAGCACAACAGAACTGGTACCTGATGATCCTCTGGCATTCCAGCTAACAAAAACCGATCCTGGAAATAACACAGCGAGGCTAAAGATGCAAAAGGACACTTCACAAGGAGGACAAAGGTTAGAAGGAAGATTGCTGATAGAGAACTTTCAGGTGGTGGAATACAGGATGGACTGAGGTTGACCAAAATAGTTGATGTACATCACTGAAGTGAGGTGGGGGAGGGAGGTGGGGTTAGGAGACTGGACAGAGGTAGAACAAGATGGGCAGGGATGAGCAGATGGAACCAGGTAGGAGAAGGGATCAAGGACAATTACTGATGGTCCTCCAGCAATATGCAGATACTGGATTAATTGTTCATACTACTGCACAAAATACCCTAAAATGACAAAGTTAGAGAAAACAGTAAGAACTATGCCATATATACTTTGACACATATTTTTATCAACACACCTCAGAGAGTTTCCCATCCGGACAATTCGCGCCTTTGCATGGTAACTGCTCTGCCCATGACTGTGAGGAACGGCAGAGATCTTTGGATACAGATCAACACAACGCAGAAACCATTCTCCCCCCCTACACTTCCCAGTCCCTCGGTAAAGCAGGCAGTGAAATCAAAGATCCCCACAACCTGGGACATTCTCCTTTCTCACCTTCCCCAGTCCAGAAGACACACCAGCCATAAAGCTCAAGCACAAAGGCAAGGAGCCTCAGGAAGCGTTGGGGAAGTTAATGGGACTCAGTGGCCAACTTCAGATTTCCCCAACACAACATGGAGGAAGCATCACCACCCATCCGGGGACTGTCCACACACACCATGTAATCTGGCGTCACAAAGCGGAAGGCTGGGCAGATTTGCGGTACACAGCCTCACGTGACCTGTTGACAGGCCTCCCATTTCAATTCTGCAGAAATAGACAGCCTGGGCTCCTGGTTTATATCGTTCAATGCAGATTAAGTGAAGTCTACACATTTTTGACAAGCCCAGATAACTGGGTACTAAATGAGTAATTAGCCCTCAGTTCACGGCTCATGGCCAACATCAGACCTCCCTGCTTGGGACTGGTCTCAATACTCACCGATAGGAAAGAGATATCTTCGTCCTGCAGACAGTGAACCCGACCCCTGGCCCCCTGACCCAGGAGGCGAGAATCTTTCCCGATCCCGCAGTCAATTCACTGCAGCAGAGCGGAAAGGAAAACCCTGTCCACCCAGAGACTGTGAGCATGCGCAGAGATTGTTACATCGTCTGGAGGGCAGGGCCTCGGAAACAGGCATGTAGATGCTGCCCAGCTGCGGTTAAATGGGAAGGGCAAACGGGATCACGTGACCAGTGAAGTCTCCCACCCCAACCAGAGATTCCAGCTACCCAAAACTCTGTGGAAATAAACAAACTTGCCCCTCACATCTTCCCTCACCTTAAATGTATTAGAGATTTCAACCCCCAAGAATAATATATCATCTGTCCACTCTATCTATTCCTCCTGTAATCTTATAAACTGTCATCCAGTCTCATGTCAGCCTGTGCCGCTCTGGAGAAAACAGCATGAGCTTATCCAACTTCTCATTATAGCTTATTCCCTCTAATCCAGGCAGTATCCCAGTAAACCGCTTCTGCACCCTCCCCAAATCACCTGACACCATTCCGAGAATGGGGGGGCAACCAGAACTGTATGAGACACTCCAGGTGTGGTCTAACTAGTTTAACATAGCTGCAACTCAACTTCCCAACTTTTGAATTCAATGCTTCAACTGATAAAGAGTACCATGACATGTGCCTTCAATATATATTTTTTTCTTGTATTTTTAATTTTTTTTTCTTTTGATGATTATTCTTATTTTTTTCATATATAATTAATATAGGCTTGATTGATTAATGTACTATGTTTTCCTGTTGATATTTTAATAGGATATTGTTATCTTATTATTAATTTAATTTCAAGTCTATTGCACTTATACCTATTCATTATTATGTTATGTTTTTTTTTATATATATGAAATTCAATAAAAAGATTGAAAAAGAAAAAGAAAAAAGAAGAGATTTGCCTTCTTAACCACCCAATCAATCTGTGCAGTCTCTTTCAGGGAGCAATGAGCTTGAACACTCTGCTCATCAACACTATTAATGGTTTTACAGTGTACTATCTCATACATTCAGGGGTGCAGTGCTGCGGGAGCTCACCGGAGCGCCACTCCGGCACCTCTGTAAAAAAAATGTCAAAATAAACAAGCAGGGAAGTTAACAGCGGCCGCATATTAAATAGAGGGAATTTTACAGAAGCAGGGGTTGGGGAGAGGGGGTGTTGGCTGGTGGGGAAAATACCACTAATAACATTAGGATATTTGATCATTTTCGGTGAAATCCTGGAGCTGTGATGGTTTTTTATTTAGGTATTTGTGAAATTCCTTCTCGCTCGACCCATTGTCCTAAGAAGCTTGGAAATACCTGTACACTAGCGTGAGTATTTTTCTGCTCTTTCCAATGGGTACCATTGGATTCCAGGAAGGAGCTATATTAAGCAAGGAATGAACATCAAAACGTAAGTTTAAAACTCAAAAATAATGAAAGAAAAATTCACTGCTCACTTACCTTCAGCCTGATTTTCAGATTCAGATTCAGATTCAGTTTATTGTCATTTAGAAATCACAAATGCAATGCAGATAAAAATGAGACAACGTTCCTCCAGAATGGTATCACAAAAGCCAAAACAGACTACACCAGAAAATCTACATAATGCTTGGCAATCCCCAATCTGGAGAGGCTACTGCATATTGATATTGTGCTACCGTCTTAGCACGTCCCTAGAAAGGAGCACCAAATCCACCAGACAAAACAAGACCAAAAACTAAAGCTACAAGAACTGCACAAAACCACATAGTTACAACAGTGGAAACAACAGCATAATTGATTAAAAAAAAAACCAGACCATGGGCACAGTAAAAATAGTCCAAAGATGTTAAAGGACTACAAGTTCAAAATAAATCACCACAGAGTTTCCACAATTCCCCAGTGTCCCGACAGAAGGTAATGATCCAAATCCTCTTCTATACCTAGATAAATTTAGCTTTTTTTACAAGCCAAACGAAAAAAAAATATCTAGGCTATAAACTAGTTTTAACTCATTTCAACTGTCATTAATAGCTGATTAACCCCTTGGCCTCGCTCCACCAACTGTAGTTGACTGGAAAGAGGCTCTTTTTCTCTTTGTGTTGATAAGAAAAAGAGTAATTTAGTGAGGCAATGAACAAGATAATATGCATTTCCAAACATCCCAAATGGTTGCTCTCCTCCAGTGAACATTTGTTACTTCAAAAGTATGATATTTTTTATTTGTATAGATACAATAATAATGTATGTAATGATTCAAACTTCTTTAACTTTTTATATATTTAAAGACTAAACAGAATCTATATAGGTCTAACCATGTAATAACCAACGTATGAGGATATTGTGAGTATCGAGACTCACAGGTACACTTCCTGTCCAACCATTTCTGCGAGAGAAATGGTATGAGGCACATTTGCTAAGGCTTTAGCAATAGTTCATTAGATGTTCTTTCTTCATACTTGATTGCTTGGTTCCATTTTTATTGTCTAAAAGTGTTAAAAAACCTTAATTGCTTTATTTGTCATTTTTATACCTGCTTAGAAGCACTGCTAAGCGCTGCAGGCCCTGCTGGCTGCTCTAATTCAGTTGTAAGGCTACACATGTGGTGGGCCATGGTCCGTGGAATACAAAAGTAATTTTTTTCCCATTAATAACCCTATAGCTTCTAAGCAAACAACATTATTTTACTTGCTTGATAATTATATTTTATGATAATTAATTAAGTGCAACCGTGCAATACTTTGTCATATTATTAAATTATTATATATGTAATTTCACCGGTTATACAGAACACTGAAATGTACTGATAGGCTATAATCTGGTTAATGTCTTAATTATCGCTGTATATCTGGAAATCATATATTTCTTTCATCTTGGTTTAGTGCTTGACATTATAAGAAGCCCTATTCATTCACATCCAATTTGTGTACCTGCTCATTACATGAATGGGGCAAGGAAGTTGCCCAGCACATGAATTGAGCAGGCACACAAATTGCGTGACATACGACGGTCGATTGATAAGATCGTGGCCTAAGGTGGAAGGAGTCAATTTTACAAAACCTGGCAATTTTCAATTATCTGAAACAGAAATATCACAAAAGTTATTACCTTCAAACTTTCTGCATAATCAAAGCTTTGAACTGCACGTGCATGTAACGAGAGCTCTGTAACTTTAGGCCTTCCAACTTGGGCCACGAACTTATCAATCACCGCTCGTGCAGCTCCGCAAGCTAAACAATTGGCACTGCTCCCCTGCTCCAGCTGTTCGGCACAGCTCGGGCCCTACCCTTTCCCAATGCAACCGACCCAGATTTAAACAACCCCGGGATCAAGCCCCTGACTCACCAGGACCGCACTGGAGAAACGTCGTGGCAGCTGCAATCGACACCGCGCATGCACTTAGCAGGAGAGGTTCGCGGCAGCACCACCGGTGGCCGGAGGTCTGCACATCGCCGCCAGTGGCCGGAGGTCTGTATAGCGACACAAGCGGCCGGAGGTCTGCACATCGCCACTAGTGGTCGGAGGCGGGAGGGATTTACATGAGAGGCAAATCACAAACGCGACAAAATCTGCAGATGCTGGAAATCCAGAGCAACACAAACAAAATACTGGCAGAACTGCCGGGCAGCATCTATCGAAAAGAGTCAACAGTCGGCGTTTCCAGTTGAGCCCTCCTTCAGGACTGAGATGGAATGGGGGAAATATCTGAATAAAATCTGGGCAGGCGAGGAAATGTCTCGCTGGAAGGTGATAGGTGAAGCCAGGTAGGTGGGAAAGCTCAAGCGCAGAAGAAAATAGCATCTAATAGTAGAGGAGAGTGGAGAATAGGAGAAAGGGATGGAGCAGTGGACCCAAGGAGAAGTGATAAGTGGGTGAGAGGACGTGAAAATCAGAGAGGAAGAGTGGGAGTGGGAAGGGGAAATTTGTTCTCCGGAAGGACAAATCCATATTCATGCCATCAGGTTGGAGAGCGGTTTACTCAGACTGAATATAAGGTACTGATTTGGACCCTGAGGGTGACCTCATTTTGGCACAAGAGGAAGCGATGGGTTGAGACGTCGGAACGGGAATGGGAATCGGAATGAAAGTGTTTGGACACTGGGAAGTCCCGCTCGGAGCGGATATATCAAAGGTTAATTTATTACCAAAGCAGGTATCCATAAACAACTCCGAGGTTGTTTTTTTTTTCCTTTTCCAGAGAGTCACGAAACAAAGAAAGAGCATGGAAGTCGACCCAAGAGAAAAATCAAACTCCCACCCCATCCCCACCTCGCATAAAAGGGAACGGCATCCCGATCATCAAACCCTAAAACCCACCCCTCCCACAGAAAAGGGAAAAATAACATCGACCGCCCCCCCCCAAAAAAATACAACGCTACCCCGCACAACTGCGGAGGAGCTGGTGCCATCAGTGTCGAGGCGGCCGCATCGGGAGCAGCGGACACAACGGGCGACCCCGAAAGATTCACAACTGAAGTGTCACCTCACCTGGAAAGATGTTTGGACAACGGAGAGAGTTCGGCCGTCCGGCCCTTTCACTATGACACCCCGAACTCCTCATCAAATCCGTCTAAACGAATCTGGGCGAATCACACAAAATGCTGGTGGAACGCAGCAGGCCAGGCAGCATCAATCGACTTTTCAGTCCGAGATGCTCCGTCAGGATCCGAAACGTGGACTGTGCTTCTTCCAATAGATGCTGCATGGCCTGCTTCGTGCCACCAGCATTTTGTGTCTGCTGCTTGAATTTCCAGCATCTGCAGATTTCCTTGTGTTTTGGCGAGTCAGCTGTCTGAATGATTCCCTGACTTTCAGAGCAAGGGGTATCTATAGTCCCCATTGTCAGGGTGATGAGTTTACCAGGAGACAAAGACTGCAGGGTCGAGAGGTTTTCTGTTGACTGTGCGTGGACCCCGCTGGCAATTCTGGTGTTGTGACCCGAATCGAGATAAACACCACCCTGCGACTCCACCAACAACACGGCACAGCCAAACGCATAACAGGGCACTTTACATCTCACAACACTGGATTCAGTGATAAAACCCGTGATTGATGTTGTTCTCCCACTGAAATCATAAGAAACGTCCATTAAGGTGTTGTTAAATATGAGTGCTCCCCCACAGGTGACGTCACACAGGGGTTCCCCACACCGGGATCTGCCCTCACGTGCACGGTGTCTTACGTCACCCACGCGCTGCTGTGCTCGGTTTAACGGCTGAGCGTGACCAGCCCCTCCCTCTGCTGTAAACAGAGAATTCGCAAGCTGCGCTATTGCCATTGGTGCGAAGCGATATCAATCACTTGTCACACCCAGTAGCGGAGACCGACCAGCCGAGAGGGCGTTACCCCCACTTAGTCGTCTCCCGCTCCCGTGACGACCAGCCGTCAGAGCGAAGTAAACGTCCCGCTTTTTGATTTATTTCCATTTCCATCCGAGGGAAGTTGGGGGCTTTTGTGGACATCTCCTGCCTCCAGTATCCTTCACCGTGTTTGGAAATTCCCACAAACTGTCATCTGTCTGTGAGCGGCTGGAAATTTAAAAAAAACACTCAAGATGCTGGAGACCTGAAATCAGATCAGGAATTGTTTGAAGCCATTCGGACACAGGGTGTTGGAGCTGAAGCATTAACTTTGTTCCTCTCCTTAGATATTCTTCACCTGTTCATCGTTTCTTGTATTTGCAGGGTTTTTTTCAGAACATTTCGTTGGACTGATTTAAGTATTCCTGGGAAGTGGACTTGTGTAGGACGCACAAATTAATTCAATCTCTTGCAACACAGAAACAGGGATTTAGGCCCATCTAGTCTGTGCCATTTTCTGCCTGGACCCACCCAGACTCTAGATGTCACTCCCTTTGCAGTAGGTTATTCAGGCAGGAATTTCCTTTCAGGAATCCATGTGGCTTTGGCATATCTTGTCATGTGTCTCAGGTATTCCGTAATCTCATCCCTAACAATCGATTCCAACAACTTCCCAACCACTGACACGTCTATAGTTTCCTTTTTGCTGCCACCTACCCTTCTTAAATAGTGGGGTAACATTTCCAATTTTCCAGTCATCCTGTACAGTCCCAGAATTTATCCATTCTTGAAAGATCATCGTTAACGCCTCCGAAATCACTCTAGTTACTTCCTTCAGAACCCAAGGGTGCATTCCATCAGGTCCAGGAGATGTATCCACACTCAGACCATTAAGCTTCCCGAGCAACTACTCAGTCGTAATCTTCACTGCACAAACTTCACTTCCCTGACACTCTTGAATGTCTGATATACTGCATATGTCTTCCACTGTGACGACTGATGCAAGCTACTCATTCAGTTTCACTGCCATCTCTGCATCTCTCATTACAATATTTCCAGCGTTATTTTGTACTGGTCCTATTTCTACCCTTGACTCTCTTTTACTGTTTAAATACTTAAAACAGCTTTAATATATTTTTTGGTATAGGTCGCCAGCTTCCTCTCAAGATTCATCTTTTCCTTCCAAATGACCTTCCTAGATTTGTTCTGCAAGGTTTTAAAAGCTCTCCAATTCTCTATCTTCCCACCAGCTCTGGCTTTTGCTTTTACATCGGCTGTGACTTCACTGGTCATCTACGGTAGTGTCCTTCCCTTTGAAAATTTCTTATTTGGAAAAAGATCTGTCTTGCACTTCTCTCATTTTTCACAGAAACTCCAGCCATTGTCGCACGGCTGTCCTTCCTGAAAATGTTCCTTTCCAGTCAACTTTGGCCAGTTCCCCTCTTTTACCATTGAAATTTCCTTTGTTCCACTGAAATAGTGACACATTTATTTTTTCCCTCTCAGATTCCAATGTGAACTCAATCATATTGTGATCACTGTTCTCTAAGAGTTGCTTAACCTTAAGATCCCTTATCACCTCCGGATCATTGCACAACACCCAATCCAGCACAGCCAATCTCCTAGAGGGCTCAACAACGAACAGTTCTAAAAAGCCATCCTTTAGACATTCTACAAATTCTCTCTCTTGATGTCCAGTACTGACCTAGTTTTCCCAATCCACTTACTTCTTAAAATCCCCAACGATTGTCACGACATTGCCTTTCTGACACGCCTTTTCTATCTCTTGCTAGTGTAAAGGGGATTTCTTTTTCTCTTTGTTACTGTGTATGTAATGAAAAGGGCTTCTTTGTTTTGCTAACTAGCAGGAATGCTCCTTTGTTGCGAGAGAGTGCTGGAAGCTTGTTTGGGTTAAAATTTACTGATAACGAGAATAGTATTCCTTTGTAAACCAAATGGGGATTAATGTTCTTTCTTCTGAGTCTGTAAGCTTTTGTTGACGGGCTTTTGGGCAGATCGGCGCGAGGGGGTGAGAGAGAGAGGACACAATGCTGTAAAATGGGCGAGGAACGGACCCTAAGCGGGGGACCGAGGCCAGGAGGTACTCCGAGGAGGGGGGATGAAGCTAGATGTGCTTGGTTGACCACTCGGAGGGTCCTGAGCTACAAGTTGAGGAGTTCGGAGGGGATCGAATGGTGGCCAGGAGACTTCAGTAATTGAGCTCCAACGGTTGTGCACGAAGTGGTTTGGACTTTGATAAGTTTGGCGCCTTTTCTTTATTTTTTCTCTTCTATGTACTGTACCATTATTAATCACTTAGATATAGCAACCTTTATAAATTGTACTCACTTAATCACATATGGTGTACTGTTTTTGGGCGAGGCGGGGACATCACACAGCATCAACACCAGCTGATTACCCAGTTTGGCGGGGCCGAAGGCTGCTCCCCCTAGACGAGAACGAGCTGAGCGAGCCTGAGGCAACCCAGGGGGTTACATTGTGAGGTGCTCGTCCGGGATTGATTTCTGTGGAAGCTGTGTGATCACCATCTTTAAATTGTGTCTGCGGCGAAGAGCTGGTGTGCCTTTGTGGGTGTGCGATTGCTAGTTATCACTGCGTGTGTGTTGGGTGGGGTGGCTGCTGTTCCTAGCCTGGTGGTCGTTGTTCGAGTTCCGACTAGTGCTGACGAAATGGTGGTGGGACCATGGGCTGTCCGTACTGTTTGGAGAGTGAGGAGTGACAGGTTGGGATGTTTCAGCAGTGGTGAGCTTCGCCCGGTTGTTGGAATAACGTCCAGCCCTAAAGGGGCAGAGGCGTGGGCGGAGCGGACCCCTCAGTTGTTGGGTGAGTGGCAGTGCTTGGCTGAGGAAAAGCGACAGGACCGGGTTGAAAGTTTGAGTAGGCGGGCTGGTGACTTTGTTAGAACTGTCGGGTGCAATTACCTCGAAGTGACCGCTGCCAGTTCTGGGAACGTGTGGGAAAATGCGTGTGGTTTGACTGGAAGTCAAATGCCGCAGCTGGGGGGCTTATCATATCCGTGGCAGGAGATTGGTGGGAAGTTTTTAGGGTATCCCTTTTGCCAAGGGGATCTGTCAAGGGGATCAGTTGTTCCGTTGATTCGAGAGGTGTCGGGAAACTTAGAGGATGCCCAGTGGGGGAACGGCTTGGGGTCTCTGGGGGAGCACGTTCTCAGCAATGTACCAACGAACTCCCGAAAGGAGCAGACCCTATTCCTGAAGGCTTAGAGCAGGGGTCAGCAACCTTTACCACTGAAAGAGCCACTTGGACCCGTTTCCCACAGAAAAGAAAACACTGGGAGCCGCAAAACCCGTTTGACATTTAAAATCAAATAACACTGCATACAACGTTTTGTTTTGCCTTTATGCTATGTATAAACAAACTATAATGTGTTGCATTTATGAAATTGATGAACTCCTGCAGAGAAAACGAAATTACATTTCTGCATGCAACAAAAACATTTTGAACTCCGAAAAAAAGACGTTGGGTTGAAGGTTACTTTTAAGTAAAATACTCAACGTCTATTTGAGTCCTCCTTGTATTTATGAAAAACGCCGAACTTAAATTTGCCGCCAGCAGCAAAAATAACATCAGCCAGCTGTCAACCTGAAAAATAAAAGGACTATTTCACTGAACAATGAAAACATATGAATATACGTAAAATAATAGGCAATTAAAATATTTATCATACTTGTTCAGGTTGACTCACACCTGACAATGCAGTCGTATTCAGTAGGGATGGATCGATGCTTAGGGGAGTGACCGGGAAGGATAATGTGTTTTTTTCCTCTCTGAACTCACAGAAGCGTTTCCCAAACGATGTTTGCATTGCGATGATTGCAGAATGTAAATACTCCGAATTTATCATGTCGTGACCTTGTTTGAACTCTCTCAAATTGGGGAAGTGAGACAATGTGCCTTTCTGTAAATCTCTGGCAAGCACTGTCAACTTGCGCTCGAATGCCAAAACATCCTCCAACATGTGCAGGGCTGTACGTCCTTACCCCGTTGAAGAGCTGTGTTCAGCGTGTTCAGGTGCGCTGTCATGTCTACCATGAAGTGTAGCTTTTCCAGCCACTCTGGCTGTTCCAGCTCAGGAAAGGTGAGCCCTTTGCTGCCCAGGAAAGTTTTCACTTTTTCCAGACACGCGACAAAGCGTTTCAGCACCTCCCCTCTGGACAGCCAGCGATAGAAACACGTTGTAGCGGTGTGCTACACACAGTCAGTAAACTGCAGTCAAAGATAGCTTTATTCGAACTAAACAGCCTTGCTTTTAAGCCTCCCTCAACCCGCCCCCCATGGGCACGGATGCTGCAAAAGACACGTACTCACAAACCCCCGTAGGCTATCTCCCTTAGCCTGAACGCTGGCTAATTGTGAGCCGGTTCGGATGTGTCAGGAAATGGGTCGCCACAACGTCTTATTTAGATTGTACAAGATCACCATAATCTTCAAATTTAGATTTACATTTCAAAAACTAACAAACTAACATAAAATACATTTTAATTAAATACTGACCATGTAGCGGTGTGCTACTCGCAGCGCTAAAATTACGACACGGAGTCGGTAACTGCAGTCGAAGGAAAAAACTTTATTCGAAATCTTCAGCCTCACTTTTAAGCCTCCCTCAACCTGCCCCCCATGGCGCAGAGGCTCCAAAGCTCTGTGCTCGCAAACCCCCGTAGGCTATCTAATTGTGAGTCGGTCGGATGTGCCAGGAAAAGGGTCGCCACAACCATTTATTTCCCAAAGCAACAGGGAGCCGCAGCACAGACGTAAAAGAGCCACATGTGGCTCCGGAGCCGCTGGTTGCCGACCCCCGGCTTAGAGGGACCAAGTGCACAGGTGTTGTTACGGATGGATGGAAGTCAAGTTAAAGCCATCCTCGGCACCGGTTAAGTTGCTGTACAGTTTGTTTTATAACTGTTATTGGAAGCATTTACCCTTGACGACATTGAGGACACTGGAGATTCGGGGTACTAGTGCCGGTGATTATCCAGACGACGGCTGTTGGTCAGTGAAAATGGAGTTCTTCGAGTCAAATGTGGAGGAGACTGAGGTTCATGAATCGTTAATGCTGATGTGTCCGGACCCTGTTGAGACGGGCACCGTTTCTGTTCTATAGAGAACCAATATCCTGCTGGTGCGCTTGGGGGCCTGCCCGGAGGAGGTGGGTGAGTGCTGTTTGGAGGCATTGTCGATGCACCCAGAGTTTCGAGCTGCATGTGCGGACGTGTGTAGCAGCATTGTGCCGATACCGAATTCAAACAGGAGCCAGTGGTGGTACGGCCTGGGGGAAGTATCTGAGGGTGAAAGCCTCTGAGTGTACGCTGCGAAATACCACGAGAGAGGGGAGTTGTCTGCTGAATACACCTCGGAGAGAGAGAGGTTGCGGCTACTGGCCCCTGAAGCCGTGGAAGACGTAGGCAACGTGTGTGTGTGGATTATATTGCGCTGAAGAGGCGCACTGTCAGTGCCCAGAATATGGCCCTGAGGGCCGAAGAGGCGATGGCCTATCTGAGTGGTGCGATGTGGTTTAAGGTGCTGGATCTGAGGAATGGATGTTGCCAGATCCCGATGAGTGGGGCCGACAAGGAGAAGACGGCCGTTATAAATTCCCTAGGAGTATTCCGGTCCGAAAAGATGCCACGGGGCATATCTGGAGCCCTTGCAACCTTCCTGCGGGGCAGGTGGATGACCATAGGGGATGAGGAGGCGTTTGGAGTTTTGGTGTATGTGGATGATCTCTTGGTATTTGGATTTGCCTCAGGAGAATATGAAGCGGGGTCGTTGCAGGAGCAGCTGAGAACTACCGAGTTAAAGTGTTTTCTGGACACGTGCTAGGGCTGGCGAAGGTCGCAGCTCGTGAGTGACTGTCTCTACGGGATCAAGTTTGAAATGAAGATGGAGAGACTGGAGAAAGTGATCTGGAACCATTCGGAAGACTTACAAGTTGGAGAGAATGAAGAAAGTTGTCTGACTGAGGGCAATAGCAAACCGAGAACCTGGAGAGGGGAGTTTGCGGAGGTGAAGAAATTACAGACAAAACTCAGCAGAGGGAAGCAGAAGCTTGAAGGGAACCTGAAGATGACCATCGACAGTTCAAATGAAGTGCAAAACCTGAAAGTTGATCTGGAAGAAAAAGCTGTAGAGAAGTGCAGTGAATACTGAACAGGAGGCTAAAGAGACTGCAGGAGCAGTGCAGGCCACGTGTTTCCGTTTGGAGCAGATCAAGCAGCAGCTACCGATCGCAGAAATGAGGAAGAATACAGATTCGATGGATGATGTGCTGGATGTGTGGTACATGCTGCCTTTTGCTGACTTTCCCTCGATTGAGGAGGAGATCTTTGGCCCTTCTCCCATTGAGTTAGGTGTAGCGGGGAGGGTTAGCTGAGTGCAGTGTGGGGCATGAGTGAGAGGTTGGTTGAGAGAGAAGTTGGTAGTGGGCCCAAGGTATCCCCAGTTGTGTCCGAGCCTGAAGGGGTTAGGTGAGGGGGTATGGAGGTCTCAGAAGGGTTAGGGAACTCCCAGATAGTTGGCCTAAGTAGCGCCTGAGGAACAGGGCGTGAGGTTTACTGTGTGTGGAGGAGATGTCACTGTTCATGTTTGGGTTACGGTGTGTTGGCAGGAAAGGTTGCGAGTTATTTAATAGTCATGAGGACATGACTTTTATTTGGTGGGGGGAGAGTGTAAAGGGGGTTTCTTCTTTTTTCGTTGTTACTGTGTATGTAATGAAAAGGGCTTCTTTGTTTTGTTAACTTGCAGGAATGCTCCTTTGTTGCGAGAGAGTGCTGGAAGCTTGTTTGGGTTAAAATTTACTGATAACGAGAATTGTATTCCTTTGTAAACCAAATGGGGATTAATGTTCTTTCTTCTGAGTCTGTAAGCTTTTGTTGACGGGCTTTTGGGCAGATCGGCGCGAGGGGGTGAGAGAGAGAGGACACAATGCTGTAGGCTGGGCGAGGAACGGATCCTAAGCGGGGGACCGAGGCCAGGAGGTACTCCGAGGAGGGGGGATGAAGCTAGATGTGCTTGGTTGACCACTCGGAGGGTCCTGAGCTGCAAGTCGAGGAGTTCGGAGGGTCCTGAGCTGCGAGTCGAGGAGTTCGGAGGGGATCGAATGGTGGCCAGGAGACTTCAGTAATTGAGCTCCAATGGTTGTGCATGAAGTGGTTTGGACTTTGATAAGTTTGGCGCCTTTTCTTTATTTTTTCTCTTCATATGTACTGTATCATTATTAATCACTTAGTTATAGTAACCTTTATAAATTGTACTCATTTAATCGCTTATGGTGTACTGTCTGTTTTTGGGTGAGGCGGGGACATCACACAGCATCCACACCAGCTGATTACCCAGTTTGGCGGGGCCGAAAGCTGCTCCCCCTAGACGAGTACGAGCTGAGCGAGCCTGAGGTGACCCAGGGTGTTACACTAAGTTTGCAGTCTACATCCTGGCTGCTGTTTGTAGGCCTGTATACAACTTTCAAGGTCTTTTTTAACCTTGCTATTTCTTAATTCAACCCACAGAGACTCTACACCTTCTAATCCTATGTCATTCCTTTCTAATGATTTAATATTATTTCTTGTAAACAGGGCCACACCGCTTCCTTTGCCTAGTAACTTATCTCTCTGACACATCTTATATCCTTGGACGTTCAGCTCCCAATGGCAGCCATTCTTTAGTCAAGTTTCACGATGGCCACAACGTCATAGTTGTCATCTGTGAAACTTGGCAACTGTTTCTTGGAAACTGTTTGTTTCCACGGATGCTGCCTGAACTGCTGAGTTCCTCCACGGTGTTGTGTGTTGCTTTGACCACAACATCTGCAGAGTATTTTGTGTCCTGTTTACCAAACTGTAGCTGAAGTTCAAGATCATCCATTTTATTCCTTATGCTGCGTGCATTCAAATACAACACTCTCAGTCCAGTATTTGTTGCTTTCCACTTTAATAGTACCACACCTCCATTGCCCTATAACTCATGACACTGGCTTTGATTAAGCTTTATTTCCTGCCTTTTCTTTCTATAATCTCTGATGCATGCTATCTTTGATTTATTTCTGTTTTCCTCTTCCTCAGCCCAATCACTTCAGTTCCCATCCCCCTGCCAAATTTGTTTTAACCCTCACTAACAGCTTTATCAAATGTGCCTGCTAGGATACTGGACCCCTTCAGGTGGAACCTGTCCGTTTTGTACTGTCTGTACCTCCAAAGGAAGAGACCTCAATGATCGAGGAATCTGAAGCCTTGCTCCCTACACAAATCTGTCAGCCACACATCAATACTGATCATGCTATTCTTTCATAGCTAGCTCAGAGCACAGGCAGCAATCCTGAGATTACTATCCCAGAGGTCCTCAGGAATCTGCGTTGGCAATATTTCTTTTTACATTCTATGTCAATACATCGGATGACAGTATTGATGGCCCTGTGGCCAAGTTTACGAATGATGTTGAATATTGAAAAGCCTGGATAAAGAAGTTGTGGACGGCTATAGTATCTGGCTATCACAATGCCATAAATACAACTTAAATATACAAACTATAGGCTTGCTCTGCAGCGTGACATTCAAAATTGGAGAATGGCGCTTCATTCACAAAATCCTCATAGCACACAGTGACTGTGTAATGAAACTCGCCAATGCAGCCCCACAGTGCACTATGTACTGATTGCATGTGAATAGCCTCCCCTCCCCCAACTCCACTCTCTCTGCGTCACCAGCAGACTGGAAAATCTCACATTTCGCTGCCTTCGCTAGGACATTAAACGGTGAACAACTGTGGTTAGGATCTGATCTCTGGGGTACTCCAAAAGCTACTTCCTTCCAGTCTGGAAACAACCTACTCATCCAGCCACACACTACCGGTAGTTTATCGGTCTCCAACGAGAAAGCCTAATCACATACTCCTGAGGTTCAATACCATTGCCGACTCTGAGTTTACCACCGTCAGATGCCAGGAGGGACACAGTAATCAGAAAGTCTCCAGTCACAGCCGTGTAAATAAAATGTCATCTTAGTGGGTGTGAGGTGCAAGCTCAAAATGCAAAGGAGACGGGTAAACTAAGCCAAGTCACAGACTGATGAAGGGGAGGAATGATGCACTCTGATACAGCGAGGGAAGCAGTGAGTTTGATATTGTGCCTGATGCCGGAACTGTAGCCAGTTAGAAGATGAATTCTTGTTCCCCCCCAAATTGTTTTGAGGTGTGACAGTGTTTTTATCAGAAGGCACCATACAGACTAAAATTATCTGAGTTGAAATGTTGCCCTTCACACACTGACGTGCTTTGTAAACTTTTAGCAGTGTAGAAAAATCAAAGGATTTGTGTATGGGAATCACAAACACAACAGCATGTTAGTTCCGCTGTATCTGTCGCTTCACCAGTGGTTGAATGCCACCGATCCTTGAATGTGGAGGCGGAGATGCTGGAGAAGATTGCACCCCACTCGCTGCAAGGAGAGCACGATCATGTGTCCTTGTCCGTGATCTGATTGGATAAATGCCATGTCATTGATAGCAGTGTGATGTCATCCACTGGCTCTCGTTTCGGATAGGATTCAGTCGGCCATCGCAGATACATCACCAGCTTCACACTGGGATGCGGTCTTTCACCTGTTCCGTGTGTGCGAAGAGACTGATTCAGTTAACCCACCTTGTGATGTCAATTATCCCAGCTGCTGCAACACCAGCAACTTCACATCAGGGAGGAAGTTCAAATCAGCTCAATGTTAAATGTTAACCATCAAGGTGACTGAAGGCAGCTGCAGGTTCATGAGAGATTGTTACTGTCAGATTCTGCAGTTCTTGCAGCTGCACATCGCACCCAGGACTGAACCCTGATCACTGAGCATTGGAGGAGTCCATTCTGTTGATGTTAGTCTTAAACTAGACTGGTGTTTAATATTGTGAATCAGTGAAAAATAAAACAGTTTGGTATCAAATTCCATGTCCCAGGTACTTACTGTCTCTACCACTCTCAATATGTACACTGGAGAGGCCACTCGGCTCATCTGTTCCCTGCCCATGTTTCTGTTCCATATCAGTATATCAAAATCTATCCCTGCCGCTCCCCTTTCACTCTCCCTGTGATGACAGGTTGCAACGAGCCATCGCACCGTGGGCTAGGAGATTTCCCTTGAATTTCATGGAATCACAGAAATATACAGCACATTACAGACCCTTTGGCCCACAATGTTGTGCCGAAGATGTAACTCACTCTAGAAACTGCCTAGAATTACCCTACCACATAGCCCTCTATTTTTCTAAGCTCCATGTACATATCTAAGAGTCCTTTTTGTATCCTCCTCTACCACCGTCGCTGGCAGTGCATTCCGCACATACCACTTTTTGTTTAAAAAACTTAGCTCAGACATCTTCTCTGTACCTACTTCCAAGCAGCTTAAGCCTATGCCCCCTCGTTTTTTCCATTTCAGCCTTGGGAAAAAGCCTCTGGCTATCCACACGACTAATGACTCTCATTATTTTATACACCTGCATGAATTTCCTACATGATTTTCTCCAGGATGAATACGACGATGAGCACACTGTGGTTTTGACATTCTTCAGGGCTCTGGACGAAGTTGGTTGATCTCCTTTTTCCCTGCTCTTTTCAAAGCTTTGGGCCACTTTCACCAATTTGAAAGGACTGTGCCTCACACAGCTGGGTTATTGCAATGCACCTCCAAAGTCTGACAGCAGACTAGTGAATGAATTTTCGATGGAGCAGATGGGCTCCAAAGAGAGATGGGACCAAGAGCTTACCAGGGGCAGGAAGAAAAGGAATCAGACTTGCAGGATGTGGCTACAAATGAAAGATCAGAAACATTTGGAAACTGATTGACAAAAAGGGTGTTTAACTTCTGCAAAATACTGGTGGAAATCAACAGATCAGGCTGCAAATGTGGAGAGGAATAAATAGACAACGTTTAGGCCGAGCCCCTTCAGCACGTCTGGACTGTGTATTTCTCTGCTTCGTTGGTGCCCGAATTGCAGAGTTCCTCCAGCATTTTGTGTGTACCTGTATGTTTCTACATTTGCAGCAACAGCAGAATCTCTTGTGTTTTATATCTGCATTTTTAAGAAGTTTCTACTTCGGCATTAAACACGTAGAAAGTTTGCTGATGTATTGTTTATGGGAGCTGTTTTCTGCGTTAAACGAGCTGCTGAGATTTCGACAAAAAACTGAAGTATAGACTTGGAACTGGTGCTTGCAGAATGTTTCAATGGCACCGTGATTAACCAGAAAGCACTGCGCATATAATTTCGCCGTCGCGAAGGCACCGATCGAATACGCAGGCGTCGCGGATGTTGATGTTCCCGTATATCGCGCATGCGCAGTGCACCAAAGACCTTGTACGGTTGATGCAGGTAAGAGCGATTCTCTGACCGAGGGCTTTAAACACCGAATGAGGGACAATTGCTGACAGTCCGGACACCGAGGCCCCCAATCCCGGGGCTGTTCTGCTCTCTTCCCTCTCTCTCAGCCCCACGATCCGTACACAGGCCCGGGGGAGCTTCCGGCTGATGAGGGAATGGGAACCGATGGATCTCTCAGGCAGAACTGAGCTCCACCTGTCTGAATGCAAAGTTTAAGAACTCGGAGAAAGGGAGCACAATCTTTCACATCACCGTTGTTCAACCTCCAATCACAAACAAGAGAAAATCCGGAGATGCTGGAAATCCAAGCAACGCCCTCAAATTACTGGAGGAACTCAGCATTAGTATTCTTTTCCATAGATGCTGCCTGGCCTGAGTTCCTCCAGCATTTTGTGTGTGTTGCTTGTTCTATCCCCTCTTGTTCTGGACTTTTCTACCCGTGAGTGCATTTTTGACCCATTCTCTGGGGACATAATGATATCAAACATCTTTGCCCTGGGCAACAAGTAGCTTTCACATCACAAACGTGCCAGACTCCAGTGAGACAGACTACTGCTCTTCCCTTCATATTCATTGACAATTGGCACTGCCATCACTGAGTTCACCACCGTCAGTCACCTGGGGGAGGGTTCAGGGAAACATTTCTGTACAATACAGAAACTGGTGTTACCTGTGTGTGTGGTGGCGATTCAAAAGTTGCTGGAGAATCTGCAAGTGGGAAGAAGTGGAGTGATATTTGGAAATCTGACTTTTTAAAGAATCATTTAGCAAGAAAATCACATATATATGGTATGCAAAAGCTCTGGCGAAAAAATCCTTCATTACCCGCTACAGGCCTGTTACATAGGTTGTTTGAGACTGCAGATGAACTCGATCAAACCCAGAGGAGATCAAAGTGCTTATTGACAGTGATTTGCGTACTGTTAAAATGAATACCTCTCTATATAAAATTCAGTATGCACCTGTTGTTGTCACTGGGCAAAAAATTGCACAGCACAAGATTTTTGCATACACTGGTCATTGCAAATCAGTGGCGGGCAGGCTGGGAGACCTCCAATGTCCGACACCCTCACATACAAGATGTGCATCCAGCTATAGCTTGTAACCCTTCACCTTCAGGAGTTGGAGCTGGAAATGGATGCATTCTGGATCATCCGGGAGTCTGAGAAGGTGGCAGATGTGACATGAAAAGAGGTGAGTTACACCCAAGGTCCAGTACAGAGGAGAGTGAGTGAGAGTCAGGAAGGGAAATGAGGTTAAATTGCCATTGCAGTGTACTGTTGAGGCCATCCCCGAACAACAACAGGTAAACCACTTTCAAAACTGTTCAGGGGGGGATTACCTGGCAGAGTGAATTCAGAGGGGTGATAGGGGTTTCGTTAATTAGGAGGACAAAACTAGAAGGGAAATAGTAGCCTAGTGGGGGGGGGGGGGGGTGCGGTGTGGAGTTAAACTAAAGTTGCAGGGAGAATGGAAGCCAGAATGCCAGAACATTTAGTAGAGGGGGTGAATTGAATGGATTTTATTTCTTATATCCTTTGTATACATGAAGAGTAAAAGTCTTTACATTCCGTCTCCATCTAAATGTGAAACTTATAGTAGTTTATAATAAATAGTTTGTACGTAGGACAGTAAATATAACATAGAAATTTAATGGTATCAGCATGAATTAATCAGTCTGATGGCCTGGTGGAAGAAGCTGTCCTGGATACTGTTGGTTCTGCTTTTCTGCTGCAGTAGTGTTTCCCAGATGGTGGCAGCTGGAACAGTTTGTGGTTGGGGTGACTTGGGTCCCCACTGATCCTTCAGGCCCCTTTTACACACCTATCACGAAATGTTCTGATCAGTGGAAAATTCACATTTACAGATGCGCTGAGCTGTCCGTACCACTCTCTGCAGAGTGCTGCGATTGAGTGAAGTACAGTTTCAATACCAGACAGTGATGCAGCCAGTCAGTATGCTCTCAATTGTGTCCCTGCAGGAAGTTGTTAGGATCTGGGGACTCATACCAGACTTCTTCAGCCATGTGAGGTGAAAGAGGTGTTGTTGTGCTCTTTTCACAACACAGCCTGTATGGATAGACCATGTGAGATCCTCGGTGATGTTTCTGCTGAGGAACTTACAGCTGTTCATCCTCTCAACCACAGGTCCAATAATGCCAATAGGGGTTAGCCTGCCTCTACTCCTTCTGTATTACACAACCAGCTCCTTTATTTTTATGATATTGAGGGAGAGTTTTTTTTCTCGACACCAGACAGATGTGTTCAGACCTCAGACAAAGTCAGCAATCAAATGGTTCAGCATGATGTGTCGACTGTCCTGCGCTGTGTATATCACAATGCAAGAAACACCGTAAGAATGTCAGATAAGCTCAGGGCATGGAATCATGATATTGTGGCCATTACTGGGACTTGGTTGCACCCAACAGTCTGAGGGATTTAGAGGAATAAATTTGTAGAGAGATTGCAGACTGTGCCAAGAAAAAAAATCTGATTCAGAGACTTTCCATATATTGACTGGGTCTCCCATACTGGAAAAGGACTAGGTGGGGTACAGTTTGTTAAATGTGCCATTAATCAGTACGTAGAATTCCCAACGTAGAAGTGTGCAATAAGCTGTTAGGAAATGATCCAGGGCTGGTGACAGAAATTAATGATCATAATGCCATGAGATTCAAAGTATATATGAGAAGAGAGAGGCCTGGACCACGGGTTGAGATTCTAAATTGGAGAAAGGTCAATTTTGAAGGTATCAAAAAGGATCTGACAAAGTTTGGGACCGGCTGTTTTCTGGCAAAGGAGAACTCGATAAGTGGAAGTTCTTCAGAAGTGAAATTTTGAGGGTGTAGAGTTTGTATGTGCCTGCCAAAATAAAAGTTGAAAGACAACTGCTGCTGGGAACCTTGGTTTTCATGAGATTTTGAGGGCCCGGGTATTTTGATCCTCTAAATCCCTCAGAATGTTGGGTGCTACCAAGACTCATTAATGACAACAATATCATAATTCCATGCCCTGAGCTCATCCGACCTTTTTTTTGGTTGTCTTCTGTTGGTTATTGAAAGGTTCCCAATAGTTTTTGCTCTTTTGCTTGCCCACTCTTTGGCTTTTATGTTGACTTTGGCTTCTCATTTCAGCCACGATTGTGTCTTCCTGCCTTTCCAATGCTTCCACTTCTTTGGGATGCATCGATCACTCTGCTCCTGAATTGCTCCCAGAAATTCCAGCCATTGCTGCTCTGTCGTCATTCCTACCAGTTTTCACTTCAAATCAAATTTGGCCAACTTCTCTGACATAGAAACACGGAGAAGTTCAGTACAGAAACAGCCCATTCTGCCCATCTAGTCAATGCCGAAAGCTCTCTGATGCAATGACCTGTAATGGGACCACACCCCTCCATACCCGTACATCCAGGTACCTATCCAAACTTTGCTTAAATGGTGAAATTGAGCTCACATGCACCACTTGTGCTGGCATCTCATTCCATGCTGTCACAACCATTTCAGTGAAGAGGCTTTCCACATGTTCCCCTTGAATTTTCACCTTCCCCACTTACCCATGACCTCTGGTTGTCATCGACAAAACCTCAGTAGAAAAGGCCTGCTTACGTTTATCCGATCTGTACCCTCATACTTTGGATATTTCCAACAAATCCTCAAAGTGATGTATAATATCCTTGTTTGTGTTTAGAGCCTATTTTAGGTGTAGAAGATGATGAGAGGCATTGATCATGTGGATAGCCAGTGGCTTTTTCCCAGGGCTGAAATGGCTAACATGAAGGACCTTAGTTTTAGGTTCTAAAGGGATGGCAGGGGTAAGAGTGTGTGGAATGTACTGCTGGTGGCCGTGGTACAATAGGGTCTTTTAACAGCCTCTTAGATAGAAAATTAGAGGACTGTACGCTAGGGAAATTCCAGGCAATTTCTAGAGTAGGTATCATGATCGGCACAACATTTTGGGCCAAAGGGCCTGTAACATGCTGTAGATTTCTATGTTCTATGTTAAACAGTGAAGCAACCTTTGCTATTCTCCAATCCTCTGATACCTCCTCCTATCACTATATCTCTGCTAGGGCCCCGACAAATTCTGCACTTGCCTCCCATAGGGTCCGAGGGAGTGTCTTGTCATGCTCTGGAGATTTATCCAGCCTAATCTGCCTTAGGATGTCAAACACCTCCTCTTCTTTAATCTGTACAGGGTCCACGATGTGAAAGCCGCTTTCCCACACTTCCACAGACTCTGCGTTCGTCTCCTGAGTAAACAGAGACGAAAAAAATATTTAAGATCTCCCCCATCTGTTTTGTTTCCACACATGGATGGCCATTCTGGTGTTCCAGAGGACCAACTTTGTCCCTTGCAATCCATTTGCTCTTAATCTATCTCTGCAACCCCTTAAGATTATCCTTTATCATTCTGCAAGGGAAACCTCATGCTGTCTTTTAACCATACTGATTTATTTCTTATGTATTCTCATTCTCCATCAGAACCTACCTGCCTATCCTTGTTATGCAATTCCATTTTGCACTTCACCAGGTCTCGATATCTCTTCCAAACCAATGTTCCTTACAGTTTCTATATTTACCTTTAATTCTGACAAGCAAATTTTGTACTTCCAAAATTTCACTTTGAGGACCTCCCACTTAGCAAGTACACCTTTGCCATAAAGCGGCCTGTCCCAGTCCACAGTTGTCAGATCATAGTATCATAATTCCAGGTTGTTGATCCATGCGCAGAACACATCCGCCTTTCCTACGATGCTCTTTGCATTGAAATATACGGACCTCAGCATAGGCACAGTACCATGCTCAACTTTTTCATTCCTGACTTTGTCTGAGGTCTTAACATCATCTATCTCCACATCCCCTCCACTATCTGTTCAGGCTCCCATTCACCCTGCACCTTTAGTTTAACCCCCCCCCCATCCCCCGCCATGCAACACTTGCAAGACTTACCGCTGGGATCTTAGACAAATACTTGTTTCGATCTCCAAATTAACAGATCCTATATCACCCCTTTGGCTTTCCTTATCCAGATCAATAAAAAGGAGGTGCATACCAGGTACAGGCAGATAGGAACAAATGGCATACTTATGAAGTGCAGGTAATGCAAGTGAATACATGTTAAAGAAATAAAAGAAGGCATGAGGTTGCCCCAGCAGACAAGGTGGTGGAGAATCCTCAAGGATTCTGCAGATATGTTATGAGCAAAAAGATTGCAAGGGACAAAATTAATACTCTGGAAGTTCAGAATGGTAATCCAGATGGGGAGAAAAGATAGATGGGGGAGTTGTTTTTTTGCATCTGTATTTACACAGGAGACAGACACAGAGACTATAGAAGTGAGGCAAAGCAGCTGGACCCTGGACAGATTACAGAGGTGGAGGTGCTTGCTGTCTGAAGGCAAATTAGCGTGGATAAATCCCCTGGGCCTGACAAGTTGATTCTTGGGACCCTGCGGAAGACAAGTGCAGAAATTGTTGGAGCCCGAGCACCGATATTTAAATCATCCTCGGTGACAGGTGAGGTACTGGAGGATTGGAGGACAGCCAATGTTGTTCTGCTGTTCAAGAAAGGCTCTAAAAATAAACTGAAAAATTATATGTCAGTGAGCTTGACATCAGTAGGGGGAAAGTTATTGGAATATATGTGCAGAAACTGGATATATAAGCATTTGGATAGATCTGGACTGATTAAGGATAGACAACATGGCTTTGTGCATGGTAGGTCATGTCTAATGAGTCTTATAAAGTTTTGTGAGGAAGTTATCAGGAAAATGGATGAAGGCAAGATAGTTGATGTTGTCTACATGGACTTTAGCAAGGCACTTGACAAAGTCTCATGGGAGGTTGGTCAAGAAGGTTCGGTCACTCAGCATTCAAGATGAGATTGCAAATTGGATGAGACACTGGATTTGGGAGAAGCCAGAGTGTGGTATTGGATGGTTGCCTCTCTGTCTGGGGGCCAGTGATGAGTGGTATGCCACAGGGATCATTGCTGGATCTGTTGTTTGTCATCTATATCAGTAATCTGGATGTTAGTGTGGTTAACTGGTTCAACAAAGTTGTGGACAACACCAAGCCTGGGAATGTAATGGACAGCGAGAAGACTATCATGGCGTGCAGTGTGATCTGGACCAGTTGGAAAAATGGGTTGAGAAACGGAAAATGGAATGTAATGCAGACAAGTGTGAGGTGTTGCACTTTAGTAGGACCTACCAGGGTGGGTGTTACACAGTGACTGGTCGGGCAGGGAGGAGTGTTGTTGGAGAAAGGCACCTGGGAATACAGGTCTATAATTCACTGAAAATGGTATCACAGTTCAATAGGGACGGAAAGAAAGATTTTGGCACATTGGCCCTCATGAACCAAAGTACTGAGTACAGAAGATGGATGTTATGTTGACTTTGTACAAGACATTGGTGAGGCCTTATTGGGAGTTATGTGTGCAGTGTTGGTCACCTACCTACAGGAAAGATGTAAAAGAGTTTGAAAGAGTTCAGAGAAAATTCACAAGGATGTTGCCAGGTCTGGATCAATTGGATTATAAGGAGAGTTTGAACAGGCCAGGACTGTATTTCTTGGAATGTAGAAGATTGAGGGCAGATTTGAGGTATACCACAGTTGAGAGGGGCACAGATAGGGTAAATGCAAGCTGGCTTTTAACACTGCGATGGTGTGGGACTATAACAGAGGCCATGGGCTAAGGGTGAAAGGTGAAACGTTAAGGGGAACGTGAGGGGAAACTTCTTCACACGGTCATCTGGGTGTGGAATGAGCAGACAGCACAAGTCGTACATGCAAGCACAATTTCAACAATGTAGAGGTTTGTATAGATACCTGGATGGTTGGGTTATGTGTGTAGAGAGTTTAGATGGGCCAAAGTGTCTGTTTCTGTGTTGTACTTTTCCATGACTGTGACAAGAACCTTAATTAATACTAATATTCACTCTAATTCCTTTTAACAGCTGTGCAGACCAACCAAACGTGGGTAGGAGACATTTACATGGCGTTAAAACTGTGGCACTTCAAATTGACAGTACATAAAAGAAAATCCCAGATGCACATTAACAAAGGCTATTTGCGTGAGTGTTTCAGTTACTCTGGGGCCATGCACCCATGCTCCTTAGTGGGAACAGGGAATAATACCAATGGAGAGTGTAAAACTGAGCCAGCTCACAGATTAGAGATGGCAGAAATGCCCCATTCTTATAGGGACAGGAAGAGCATCGGGGAATTGATGGTCATGCCAGATTACAGCACTATGCCCAGTCAGAAGATGATTTCTCTGTCCATCTTGGGTTGAACCCCACTCTAACAGTGTGATATCAGATCACACCTTGGCAACTGAAGTGATCTCATCTGAAATGTTGTCCTTCACCCATGGATGAATTTTGTAAATCTTTTTACAGGTTAAAAAAGAGAAGGAATTTATCTCCGGGAATCTTGAACATGGCATGCCAGTTTTTCAGTTTGTGTCTAGATATTTAAGAAGTTGATCATCCTTCCTGCTCAGACTGTGGAGAGGGATTCACTCAGTCATTTCAACTGAAAGTACATCAGTAAGTTCCCACTGCGACACGGCCATTCACCTGTTCTGTGGGTGAGAAGGATTTGGTCAGTTTCCCACCTGTGGACACAGCAGTCAGTTCACACTGGGCAGAGGCTGGTCATCTGCTGAATTTGTGGTGAAGGACTCACTCAGTCATCTGACCTAATGGCTCAGCAGCGAGTTCAAACCAGGGAGCGGCCGTTCACCTGCTCGGACTGTGGGAAGGGATTCACTTGCTCATCTAAACTGACAGTACATCAGAGAGTTCACACTGGAGAGAGGCCATTCACCTGCTCACACTGTGGGAAGGGATTCACTCAGTCATCCACCCTCATGGCTCACCAGCGAGTTCATACTGGGGAAAGGCCATTCACTTGCTCAGACTGTGGCAAGGGATTCACTCAGTCATCTTACCTAATGGCTCACCAGCGAGTTCACACCAGGGAGAGGCCGTTCGACTGCTCGGACTGTGGGAAGGGATTCACTTGCTCATATGAACTGAAGGTACATCAGCGAGTTCACACAGGAGAGAGGCCGTTCACCTGCTCAGTCTGTGGGAAGGGATTCACTTTGTCATCTCAGCTACTAAGACACCAGTCAGTTCACACCGGGGAGTGGCCCTTCACCTGCTCAGAATGTGGGAAGGGATTCACTCGGTCATCTCAGCTATTAGGACACCAGTCAGTTCATACTGGGGAGAGGCAGTTCACCTGCTCAGTCTGTGGGAAGGGATTTACTCAGTCATCTTACCTACTGACACACCAGTCAGTTCACACAGGGATATGGCCATTCACTTGCTCAGACTGTGGGAAGGGATTCACTTCGTCATCTAAACTGCAGGTACATCAGCGAGTTCACACTGGAGAGAGACCATTCACCTGCTCAATCTGTGGGAAGGGATTCACTCAATTGTGTCAACTGAAGGTACATCAGAGAGTTCACACAGGGGAGAGACCATTCACCTGCTCAGACTGTGGGAAGGTATTCACTTTATCATCTCAACTGAAGGTACATCAGAGAGTTCACACTGGGGAGAGGCCGTTCACCTGCTCAGACTGCGGGAAGGGATTCACTCGGTCATCTCACCTACAAGCACACCAGTCAGTTCACACTAGAGAGAGGCCGTTCACCTGCTCAGACTGTGGGAAGGGATTCACTTTGTCATCTGAACTGAAGGTCCATCAGAGTTCACACTGGGGAGAGGACATGCACTTGCTCAGACTGTGGGAAGGGATTCACACAGTTAGCTAGCCTACAAGCGCACCAGTCAGCTCACACTGGGGAGAGGCCGTTCAACTGCTCAGTGTGGGAAGGGAATCACTCGGTCATCTCAGCTACAGAGATACCACCGAGTTCACACTGGATTGTGGCTGATCTCCTGCTCAGACTTTGGGAAGAGATTCTTTCAGCCAAATCAACTAAATGTGCATCATTGAGTTCCAACTGTGAGAGGCCGTTTACCTGCTCTGAATGTGTGAAGCGATTCACTCAGTCATCTAACCTTATGTAACTCGCTTCAGCTAGCAGCTTAATATAGTGTGTGATAGACCCCTCCCCCACAACCCGGCCAAGCTTAAGAAATCTCGTTTGGGTGGATGACGTGTGATATATCCCCGTTACAAATTAGTACCCCAAAGTTACAAACAGCACACAATATGTGATTAAATGATTGATGTTTATAATTGTTACTTTGACGATATTGTCAGTGAAGTAAACAAAAGAAAAGAAAAAGGGTCCAAATGTTTTGAATATTGATTTACAACCTCATCCTATTCCGGCAATTTTTGGTTTACCAATGATAGAAGTGCACCATTTAACCTCTTCAGCGCGTCAGATGATTGCATTTCTCACATAAATAGCTAGAAGATTGATTTTGCTGAATTGGAAGGAGAGTAATCCTCCCACCACATTTCATTGGTTCTCTCTAACTATGTTATGTTTAAAAAAGTCAGAAGTGTTATATATGAACCTTCTATGAAATTTGATCAGACTTGGGGACCTTTTATTCAACACTTTCATATGATGTGATTTGACCCCTTTCCAACCTATTTTTTTGTGTTAATATATGTAGGCAGGTTTGGAGCGGGTGACACTAATGGTCCTGTTTTTTTTTCTGATGCTATAAATAACCCATGTTATTTTCTTTTCTGTTAAGTTAGTAATGGTTAGTTTAGTTTTTTTTTGGGGTATATGTTTTTTTGTTTTTTTCTTTGTTCATCTTTTTGGATATATTAATCCTTTTTTGTGAACTGTACATTTGTATTTTGAATATTTTTGGGAGGTTTATTACCTTTGTACGAACTGAATATATTACCATTTCTGTTATCTATTAACAATTTAATCCCAACAATTGTGTAACAATACTATGTATATCCATTATTTTGATATTAATCAAAAGATTGAAAAAGAAAAGAAAGAAAGCTTAATATAGGGGTTGACAGAACCCCCCCCCCAACCCGGCCAAACTTAAGTAATCTCGTTTGGGTGGATACTGTGTGATGTGTCCCCTGTTGCAAATCAGTACCCCAAAATTACAAGCAGTACACAATATGTGATTAAGTGATTGAGCTTTATAATTCCTCCTTTGACTATAGGGTTAGTAAAGAAAACAAAAAAAAAACAGAAAAAGGACCCACTGTCTGCATTTCTGTCTTCCTCTCTCTCCCCAGCAAAAGACCACAAAAATATCTCTTCAAGATTCACAAGAAAGAACATTTCTGTCATTGAATAGCCTCACATTCCAAAACCCTGTTATCTCTCATCATAACCTAAACATTGCTGCTACATAGAAACCATTACCTCTGCAGTGGTAAAACAGTGCAGAGAGCCATTACATTAGCAGTGAAACCTTCCAGCATGTTATGCTTGTGACACACTACCGTGTTCACACCGGGGAGAAAGTTTCAGTAAGCTGCATGCTGGATATTTGTCCATCACCGTTGCCGAATGTAAATTTGAGAATGACTGTCGGTGCTGAACTCTGCAATAATTGCTGCTCACCACACCCAGTTCTGCACCCTGGTCACTGGGTGGGAGGTGTTTCCTCTGCTGCATATTGATCTTTAATGGGACTGGAGTTTAATATTCTGGATCTGAGACAAATAAATCAGTTTATTTTAAACTTTGTCTTCGGTACTTAAGTGTATTTATAACACACCTAGTGTACAGTAGAAAGTCAACTCAGGCAGGCTGGACCCTGCCAGTGATTCTGTTTCACGACAAGTCTTTTAAATCCTTCCCTATTCTCTTGCTCTCCCTGTGGCTATTTGTTCCAAACAGTCACCAGTCTGGGTGAAAAGGTTTCCCCTGAATTCTCTGTAGACTGAAGGAGTCGAGCTGACTGCAGTTCTGTCTGATATGTTCTTCGCCCCTCTAATCACTGGGCTGAGGAAGAATGACATTGGTAGTTAACCTCCTTATCCAGGGCTCATTTCCAGTTTATGAGTAATTTTCCCTGCTCCCAAAGGATTGTTAGAAAACACCACTGTCCTCTAAAGACTGAAAGCAGAATGGGAAACCATCAGTTGGTTGTTCAACGGAGCAGGGTCAGAAACCAAAGGTGGATCTGCACAGGGCAGAGTTTGGGGCTCTGGATGATGGTTGGGGTAAGAACTTATGATGATGAGAAGAGAATCAGCAGTGGAGCGTGGCAATGAATGACAGTGTAGCAACGTTTGGATGCTGATTGACGGAAAATAATTTGCTTTTCTGCCATGACAAAGAATGCTTTTTTTGTGTTGGGAATGGTCATAACTATTGACGGAGTTGTTCCTGCTTGTTTATCCTGTAATATATCCGGTTGGTTATTATCAATTGTCCTATTAGTAGTAATGCTTATCATATAATTTCTAAGATCTTGTCTCTAAAACTAGATCAGGCTTGAATTTATGCTGCCTTTATGAAGTTACGGTGATCATTCATGAATTTATATTTTAAAGCAAAATTTTTGTGAATGATATTTGCCACTAGATTGTACCTTTATAAGTAATCAGATTAAGTTAAAATGCTGCAGGATCCCAGAATGTGTTGGTCTGTGTCTGGTTTCTCTTGGCATTTTCTGCATTTATCACCTTGTTTGTTTGTATTTTATATATTTTTGATTTTTTTTTCTTTGTTAAGCACCTTGTCCTGTATTTCTGCAAGAAACCACTCTGTTTCTGGGAAGAGGTCTCCAATTCTAAGTCGGGTGCATGATGCTTCCTTGTCACCATCTAGTCTGCTCAGATCATTGAAATGTCTCACATGGAAAGTCATCCTCATTCCACTGGTTAGCATTTTCTTCCACAGTGATGATTCATTTTACTGAGTTAGCTTCTCAATCTCTAGGTTTAATATCACTCTCATTAACTTGTAAGTTTTCTGCTCTGTGATTCTTATCAGACTTGCATATGTACACACATGGAGTTGTGAATCATGTTTATTTTTGATGAAAATATACTTTAGAAATTTTATCAGAAAAATAGAGAGCTATGGGGAAATCTGCTAATTTCTAAAGCAGGGACACGTTCAGCACAACTGAACATGTCTGTTATTCCTCTTCCTCCATCTGTCTTTGGTAGTGTTCATCTATGTGGATTTGAGGCTAAATGGTGTTTTCTAAATTTCTAATCTCCGTTCTTATCTTGCATTGTGAAGTGTGCAGATCAGAATGGGACAAAGATATTTTGATGAAAGAATACATTAGTATTGTTATAGTGGAAGTGTTTATTGCCTTTGTTGTATTTGCTATACCATGGAGATCTGCTTAGCAAATCTTATTAAGCCCTGATGTAAATTCTGTCATGTTTTTGTTTTTCCTTTTCGCACTATTTTCTATATTCTCTGCCTGTTGATATTCCAGATAACTGGGTGTCAGGAGTTCCAATGAAGGGTCTTGGCCCAAAATGTTGATTCCCATCGATAGATGCTGCCTGACCTGCTGAGCTCCTCCTGCACATTTTGTTATTGCTCTAGTCTTCAGGCATCTGCTGTATCTCTTGTGTCCCATGTATTGTTATGTTTCTGGAAAAGACATGCAGGTAGGCAGTGAGGGTGCTGTGGCTCTGTTGGTAAAAAAAATCAAATCAAATCATCAGAAAGGTGACATAGGGTTGGAAGGTGTTGAATCATTGTGGGAAGAACTAATGAACAGCAAGGGTGAAAAGACTCTGATGGGTGTTATCCAGAGACACCAAACAGTAGTAGGTATATCGTCCACAAATTACATTGGGAGATGGAAAATGCTGGCCAAAGGGCAATGCAACAATAGTCATGGAAGATAGTCATTCAGATATAATGGGAATATCAGGTTGGTGCTGGATCCCAAGAGCGAGAATCCCTAGAATGCCCAGACGATAACTTATTGGAGGATCTCCTGGTTGTGCCCAGCTGGGGATCAGCTATTCTGGATGTGGTTTTGTGCAGTGAACCGAATTAGAACATTTAAAGTAAAAGAACCCTGAGGAGCAAGTGATCTTAATATAATTGAATTCACCCTGTTATGTACGCATGGGTATCTTGTCACAATCACATGACCAGGATGTACTTGAGGCTTTGCTAGGCTTGATGTAATGGTCTTGTGATGGTGACAAGATACCCATGGGTACGTAACAACCCTGAAATTTGAGAAGGAGAAGCTAAAGTGAGATGTATCAGTACAACCATGGAATAAGGAAAGTTACAGAGGCATGGGAGAAGACTTGGCCAAATTTGATAGGGAAAAAAAAACATTTGCAGGGATGACGACAAAGTCTCAATGGCTGTAATTACGGGAAGCAATTCGGAAGACACGGGATATATACATTCCAAAAACAAACTATTCTAAAGACAACGTCATACAACAGTGGCTAATGAGAAGGTTGAGTTGGTGGTGAAGAAGGCAAATGCAATGTTGGCTTTCATTTCTGGAGGTATAGAATACAAGAACAGCGATGTGCTAGTGAGACTCTATAAGGCACTCATGAGATTGTGGCGGCTCATTTCCTAGCGTATGCGAACCGACTCACAATTAGATAGCCTACGGGGGTTTGCGAGCACAGAGCTTTGGAGCCTCTTCGCCATGGGGGGCCGGTTGACAGAGGCTTAAAAGTGAGGCTGAAGTTTTCGAATAAAGTTTTTCCTTCGACTGCAGTTACCGACTCCGTGTCGTAATTTTAGCGCTGTTTGTAGCACACCGCTACAATTGGTGACCCCGACGGTCCAAACGATTTTTGGACCAGAAATGACCGACGCCGCCTCTGTTCATGCGGTTTCGTTGACACTGCCGGGTTTCTGGACACAGCGCCCGGACCTATGGTTCCAGCAAGCCGAAGCCCAATTCCACGTTCGCCGGATCACCTCAGAAGACACCCGCTACTACTACGTGGTGGGCTCCCTCGACCAGGACACAGCGGCCCAGGTCGCGGAGTTCGTACAGTCGCCCCCGGCAGACGGCAAGTACACAGAATTCAAAGCCCTGCTCCTCAGGATTTTCGGACTCTCACGGCGCGAGCGGGCTGCCCGTTTACTGCACCTGGATGGCTTGGGCGACAGACCTCCATCGGCTTTAATGAACGAGATGTTGTCTCTGGCCGAGGGACACACAGGCCTCATGTTTGAGCAGGCATTCCTGGAGCAGCTGCCCGAGGACATACGCCTGCTGCTGTCCGACGCGGATTTCAGTGACCCCCGGAAGGTGGCAGCCCGGGCGGACTTGCTGTGGAACGCCAAAAAGGTGAGCGGGGCGTCCATCGCACAGATCTCCCAGCCACGCTCCCGGCAGCAAACCAGTCCAGGCCCGGCCGCAGAGCCCACTAACCCCCGGCCCAATGACCACTGGTGCTTCTACCACCAGCGGTGGGGCGCAGAAGCCCGCCGTTGCCGCCCGCCCTGCAAGTTCCCGGGAAACGCCAGGGCCAGCCGCCGCTGATGGCTACGGCGGCTGGCCATCGGGATAGCCTCCTGTATGTGTGGGATAGCAGGTCGGGACGCCGCTTTTTGGTCGATACTGGGGCTGAGGTCAGCGTTTTACCTCCGACAAGTTACGACACTTCACAGCATGGGCGGCACCCGACCTGCGTACCCAAAGACCTACGGAACTGTAAGTTTGTGTTTGTACGAAGGGGCGGGCATCGGCCACCGCTGCAGCGGCCATACGAGGGGCCGTTTACGGTGCTCCGGAACAACGGGTCCACGTTCGTGCTGGACGTTGGGGGGAAGGAGGAGGTTTTCACGGTGGACCGCCTCAAGCCGGCCCATGTGGACCTGGCGCAACCGGCCGAGTTTCCGGCGCCTCGGCGCAGAGGCCGACCTCCCAAGCAGGTTCTGGCCCAGGCTGTGGACATTGGGGGGTGTATCGCCGGTTCTGGGGGGGGGGTTATGTGGCGGCTCATTTCCTAGCGTATGCGAACCGACTCACAATTAGATAGCCTACGGGGGTTTGCGAGCACAGAGCTTTGGAGCCTCTTCGCCATGGGGGGCCGGTTGACAGAGGCTTAAAAGTGAGGCTGAAGTTTTCGAATAAAGTTTTTCCTTCGACTGCAGTTACCGACTCCGTGTCGTAATTTTAGCGCTGTTTGTAGCACACCGCTACAAGATCACACAGACTATTGTGTGCATTTTTGGGATCCTTACTTTAGAAATGATATACTGACATTGGAGAGGGTTCAGAGAAGATTTACGAGAATGATGCCAGGAATAAAAGGGTTACTGTAGGAGGAACGTCTGGCAGCTCTTGGACTGTATTCCCTGGAGTTCAGGAGAATGAGGGGCATCTCATAGAAACATTCCGAATTTGAAGGACGTCCATTTGGAACTGAGATGTGGAGAAATTTCTTCAATTGAAATTACTTCAGTCAGAGGGCAGCAAATGGTATGCAGTGAAAGCAGGGGAGTGGGAATGACAGGAAGAATTGGATCAGATAAAAAAATACGAAATGCTGGCAGAACTCAGCAGGCCAGACAGCATGTATGGGACGAGGTAATAACAACGTTTTGGGCCGAAACCCTTCATCGGGAGTGAAGTAACATGGGATGGTTGAGGGGGGATAAAAAGTGGGGGGAGGGATAAAATAGAGTGCTGGGAAGTGATAGGCTGGAGGGAAATGGGCTCAGGGGAAGGTGGAGAATTATGGGAAATAAAAGAAAGAAAGGTAGGGCTGGGGGGAGAGATTGTAGTGGGGGGGGGGGGAAGAGAGAGAAAGAGAACCAGAATAAAATAATAGATAGGAATGGGGGTAAGGGTGGGGACCAGAGGTATCAACGGAGGTCAGTGAGTTGGATGTACATACTGGCAGGAAGGAGGCTACCTAGGCGGGAGATAAGATATTGCTCCATTGACCTGTGTGTGGCCTCATCTTGATGATAGAGGAGGCCATGGACAGACATGTCGGTGGGAGTGGTCTGTGGAATTGAAGTGTGTGGCCCCAGGGAGATCCCGCCACTGCTGGAGGACCGAGCGCTGGTGTTCGGCGAAAAGGTCTCCCAGTCTGTGTCGGGTCTCCCCAATGTATAAAAGGCCACATCGGGAGCACCAGATACAATATATCACCCCAGTTGACTTGCAGGTGAAGTGGTACCTCCCCTGAAAGGACTGTCTGGGGCCTGGGATGGTGGTGAGGGAAGAAGTGTGGGGGCAGGTGTAGCACTTCTGTTTTCAGGGATGTGACCGGAGGGAGGTCCGTGGGGGGATGGCGGGGATAAATGGACAAGGGAGTTGCATAGGGAGTGATCCCTGCGGAAAGCCGAGAGTGGGGAGGAAGGGAAGATGTGGTTGCTGGTGGGATCACCAAGGAGGTGGCGGAAGTTACGGAGGATCATGCGTTGGATCTGTAGGCTGTAGGGTGATAGGTGACCGGGGGACTCTATCCCTGGTGGGCTGGCGGGGGGATGGGGTGAGAGCAGAGGTGCGTGAAATATGGGAGATACAATGGAGGACAGAGTTGATAGTGGATGAAGGGAAACCCCTTTGTTTAAAAAAGGAAGACATTTCCTTTGTCCTAGAATGAAAGGCCTCATCCTGAGAGCAGATGCGGCGGAGGCGGAGGAATTGAGAGAATGGGGTAGCATTTTTGCAGGATGACTATAATACCGGGTCTGGGTTAGCGTGTGGTCCAAAAGTTTCAGGGCCGAAGAAATAATAGGTTGGGAGCAGAGGGAGAATTGGATCAGACCCTGATTGAATGGAGGAGCAGACTTGATGGGACAAATGGCTTACTTCTGTTCCTATATCTGATGATCGTATGAATTCACTCATCTGTGCATCTCCATCCATTTCAAATTGTCAAAAAGTATGTGCATTTCAGAATGTTAAACACGTGGATTTCTGCAGATGCTGGAATTCCAAAGCAACACACACAGCATGCTGGAGGAACTCAGCATGTTAGGCAGCACTTATGAAAATGGATGAACAGTTGACCTATCAGGCCCAGACCTTTCTTCAGTTCTGGAAAGTTAGGGGGAAGACGCCAGAATAAAATGTCGTTGGCAGCGAAGGGGAAGTGACAAATGAAGCCAGGTGTGTATGAAAGATAAGGGGCTGGAGAGGAAGTAATCTGATTAGAGGGAACAGTGGAGCACAGGGAGAACGGAAAAAGTCGAGACACAGTGTGAGGTGATAGGTGGGTGAGAATAGGCATAGGGCCAGTGTGGTGAATGGGAGAAAAAGGGAGGGGGATGGATTTATTTTTTACTGGCATTCATGACATCAGGTTGGAGGCTACCTAGCTGCTCTATCCTCAGTGTTGTACTTTTGCCACTTGCAGGGAAAATGCCGGTAGGAAGATCAGTGGTGAGAGGCAGATGAAAAAGGGTATCATGGAAGAAGCGATCCCTGCAGAGTGATGGGGATGGGTGGTAGTGATGTTTGTTTGTAGCATCCCTTTTAAAATGGACACAGCCCATCCACACTCACCTAATTTTCCCACCGCTGCAATAGTGATAGATTTCCTCTTCTCCTGCCCTACCACACATTGACACTCCACAATCAACATATTCTGCTCATGTAAGCGGGTAGTGAGCTCTACCTTGTCCATCTAGTTTCACAGCAGCAATGTGTGTAGTGAGACCTACGATTACCATGCCAGCATTTCTGTCCACGCCAATCTTTAATTCTCCCATGTTACAGCAATAAAATTTCTTGCGATAGGGAAAGATCTCTGTCTATCTGTGCATCTATCCATCCATCTATTTTTCTGTTCCTTTCTCCCTCACAAAAATTCACACATTCACAAGATCACTCACAAACACACACACACACACACACACACACACACACACACGCGCGCGCACACACACACACACACACACACACACACACACACACACACACACACACACACATGGAATTTCATTTTTTTCGGTCTATTTTCACTCTTTATATATTCAGCTCTTATCTTTTCACTGTTCACTGCACTAAAGGTATTCAGGAGTATTTATTGAAATTCATGCAGAAGTGCCAACTGGATTTTAGTGAGAATTTTGAAAACGTTCCCCAAATTAGGCCAGGTCAGCGAGGCAGGAAGCATTGATCCAGGGGAATTTGGTTTGTGGATACCAAAAGGACTTGACCACAGAAGGGAGAAGGTGGTGGGAGAGTGAGAGGATTCTCTCTGGAAGCCGGTACCCAGGAGTGTTCTGAACAGATCTGTTCCGACAACCCTATTCACTGTGATTTTTACTTCACTCGGAAGGTGATGCGAATGTGGATGCAGGTTCAATTGCAGCATTGAAGAGAAGTCTGTGTGGATACATGGATGAGGGAGGTATTGACATCTAGAGTCTGGGTGCACGTGGATGGGTCCAGGCAGAAAATGGCACAGGCTAGATGGGCCGAAAGCCTTGTTTCTGTGCTGTAAGGGAATGAAAGGGAATGAATTACATTGTGCATCCTACACAAGTCAATTTCCCAGGATACTTAAATCATTCCAACAAAATGTTCTAAAAACTGCAAATACAAGAAGCTCTCAAAGGGTAAGAAGTATCTGTGGAGAGGAACAAAGTTAATGCTTCAGGATGTTGCCTGGATTGGAGAACAAGTCGAATGAAGCAAGGTTAGCAGAGCTGGGACTTTTCTTTTTGGAGCGTAGAAGAATGAGAGGGGACTTGATAGAGGTCTGCACGATTATGAGAGGCATAGATAGGGTGGATAGTCAGTACCTGTTTCCCAAGGCACCAATAGCAAACACCAGAGGGCATAGGTACAAAATTAAGGGAGGGTGGTTCTGTGTTATGAGTCCCGGTCTTACGTCCTGTACCCAGGAGGGTTCCTGGCTCGGTGTTCTATGTTCCTGTCTCTCCCTGAACCAAGGCTTTGGGTTCTCGTCATGTCCACGTGTCTCGCCCAGCACAGCAGTACCATGCCCAGGCCGGTGCTGGGATTCCCTCGTCCTGTGCTGGGGTTCCCTTGCCCAGGAGTCCCACGCCCAGACCCGTTGTCTCTCCCTCGACCAAGATTCTGTGTTTTCGTCTTGTCCATGGGCCTCACCCAGCACAGAAGTACCTTGCCCAGCCCGCTGCTGAGATACCCTCGTCTTGTGCTGAGGTTCCCTTGTCCCGTCCATGAGTCTCACGTCCAGCCCTGTGCCTCTCCTCGTCCTGTAGCCACGGCTTGTCCTCGCCAGGTTCTGGAGTCCGAGCTCCAGTCAAACCCAGGTTCTGGGTCCTTGTCTAGTCTCTGGCTCGGAGTCCAAGCCCAGGCTCTTAGTTCCCAGTTCCATGTCCTGGTTCCCTATCCTAGTCAGGTCCTAGCCCAATCCCAGAATCCCTGTCTCGTCCAGGGCCAGTGTCATGTCCAGCATCCTTTCTTCCCCACTTTCTTGCTTCCTGCTCACGCCCAGTCCTGTTCCCGGTAGTTCAGTGTCTGTGTCTTGCTTTTGGGCCCACTCCCAACGCCCTCCTTATGACAGCTTTCCCTGGCGAGCAGAGCGTTGGTGTTCAGCGAAACGGCGTCCCAGTCTGTGTCGCGTCTCACCAATGTATAGAAGGCCGCACCGGGAGCACTGCACGCAGTATATCACACTAGCCGACTGACAGGTGAAGTGTTGCCTCACCTGGAAGGACAATCTCAGGCCCTGAATGGTGGTGAAGGAGGGGTGTAAGGGCAGGTTTAGCACTTGTTTCGCTTACAAGGATAAGTGCCAGGAGGGAGATCGGAGGAATGGGATGGGGGCTAAGAATGTCAAGGGAGTCGCGTAGGGAGCGATCCCTGTGGAAAGCAGAAACAGGGGAGGGGGAGGGAAAGATGTTCTTGGTGGTGGGATCCTTTTGGAGGTGGCGGACACGGAGGCTTGTGGGGTGGTAGGTGAGAACAAGGGGTACCCTATCCCGAGGGCGGTGGCGAGCGGATGGAGTGAGAGCAGATGTGCGTGAAATGGGAGAGATGATTTGAGAGCAGAGTTGATGATGGAGGAAGGGAAGCCCTTTTGTTTAAAAAAGGAAGACATCTCCTTTGTCCTGGAATGAAAAGACTCATTCTGAGAGCAAATGCAGCGGAGACGGTGGAATTGCGAGACGAGGATGGCATTTTTGCAAGAGACAGGTGGGAAGAGGAAGTGTCCAGGTAGCTGTGAGAGTCAGTAGGCTTATAGTAGATATCAGTAGATAAGCTGTCTCCAGAGAAGGAGATAGAAAGATCAAGAAAGGGAGGGAGGTGTCGGAAGTGGACCAAGTAAATATGAGGGTAGGGTGAAAGTTGGAGGCAAAGTTAATGAAGTCAACGAGCTCAACATGCGTGCAGGAGGCAGCGCCAATGCAGTCGTCGATGTAGCGAAGGAAAAGTGGGGGCCAGATACCCGTATAGGCTTGGAACATGCACTGTTCCACAAAGCCAACAAAAGGGCAGGCATAACTGGGACCCATACGGGTGACCATGTCTACAGCTTTGGTTTGAAGGAAGTGGGAGGAGCCAAAGGAGAAATTATTGAGAGTAAAAACTAATTCCTCTAGACGGAGGATAGTGGAGGTAGAGGGGAATTGGTTAGTTCTGGAATCCAAAAAGAAGCGGAAAGCTTCCTGGTGGGGGATGGAGGTATACCGGGGCTGGACATCTGTGGTGAAAATAAGGCGCTGGGGGCCAGGGAACTTAAAATCATTGAATAAATTCAAAATGTGAGAAATGTCACCAACATAGGTGGGAAGGGATTGAACAAGGAGGAAGAAAACAGTGTCGAAGTTTGCAGAAATGAGCTCGGTAGGGCAGGAGCAAGCTGACACAATTGGTCTCCGTGTACAGGCAGGTTTGTGGATTTTAGTTCGTGGATTAAGACCCGCAACACAAGTGAAATGGTTAACTGTTCCAAACGCTGCTCATACATGATGCTCACATGTTGAATATCCTTGTTTTACTAGCGTATGCATTCCAAATGTTTCATCGGCCACGTCTCCTGAAGTTACATAGTTGATATCGTGACCTCCAAGGAGAATGATTAGAAAGGGTTTGCGATCTAAAGAGCAGGTGCTACTGCCAGGATAGTTATAAGAGTTGAACCTTCCTCAGTGTGTTCTGGTTTCAATTCTTCTGCAAAACCTTACGAGGTCCTTATGTAGGTAAGAATTGGTACCAAAACCATTCATATGGTTTCTACAATCCCCAGCAAACCGACAAACGACCTCGATCCCCTCACATCAGTGGGGAGAGGTAGTTTTACTACTATATCCACGCGCTGCTTATCAATTTCTTGTCTTCCAGGGTCCCGTCGGGCTATTTCCCATCTCAATCCTATCTCCAAGATTGTGCCTTAACTCCCGTCGTCTGATTCCCATTTGCTGCTAGTTCAGTTAGTTACATCACCCCTGGTTCCCGTTAGAGAATATAGGATAAGAACTGTGGTGGCACAGTCATGGGTCACGAGTTCGCTAGTCGATTCCAGTTTGTGCTAACTTTGTTTCCTCATCCCTTAGGACTGTTAGTTCTAAGCTCCGCTCCTGGAGATTCTGTGAAAACCTCGTCTTCGAGTTAAGACTCCCCTGGTTATCTATTCTGCTTTCGCGACTGAGATAACATCTCTCGACCACGTCTCGGTGCTCGTGTCCTGCACTTGCGTTCGTCTCTAGGTCCTCCTTTGCAACTGAACGAACTGGCCAAGAATTTTCCCAGCGGACACGGGAACAGCCCCTTGTAACAGGCCGTAGCCAGCCAGGGCTCTCTACTTGGCGTACACGATCAACTGCTCAGAGATGTCAAGGAAAACCTTCGCTCCCTGTCCGAGAATGTAAAAAAAGTTCAGCAGGTTGACAGGGTATCCACTTCGCTTACTCCGTTCCTTCCATGAAACCAGTCTGAGCAACCCGCACAGCCTGGGATGGCTACGCCCTATGGGTCGGCAACACAGTCGCCAAGAGACCCGCACGTATCCGAGCCGGAACCCTACGCTGGGGACCTCGGGAATTGCCGGGCTTTCTCACTGCAAAGCTCCTTGGTTTTAGAGCAACAACCACGCATGTGCACCAGGGGCAGACAGAAGATTGCGTACATCATGAGACTGTTGCTAGGGGACGCTTTAGCATGGACCACCGCGTTCTGGGAGAACCAGCCGGAGATCGGCTCCTCCTCCACCGTCTCCGAAATGAGGAAGATTTTTTAACAGCCCATTCACGATAAGGACGCCGCTAAGCGCCTCCTGACTCTCCGTCAGGGCTCGCGAACCGTAGCCATATACTCCATAGAGTATAAAACATTAGCGGCTGACTCTGGGTGGAATGATAAGGCACTACAGGAGGTGTTTTGACAGTGTCTTTGTGACAAGATAAAAGACGAATTAGCGGCGAGGTATGACGGTAGCTTTTTGGACTCTTTGGTCTCATTAGCTACCGGGCTAGATAACCGGCTTGGAGAGCATCAGGGAAAGACAACCGGTCGCCCCACTCCTCGAGCCACCCCACGACTCCTTTTATCATCTTCAACCAACCCTAAGCTCTCTTTCCCTTCTGCTCCGAGCATTGCTCCCGCTCGTACTGTTCTGGTGAGTCAGACGGCACTCCCTTCAGTTCCCCAAACCCGGATGCAGATCTAGGCTACCGTGTACTACCACCAACAGTCTACGCTTCTATCCGCCTTGGTGGACTCCGGAGCCAAGGGAAATCTGTTGGACGAGTACATAGCCTCTCGGGTCGGAATTCCTCGGGAACCTTTAAATACAACTATGGAGGCCCAGGCGCTGAGCAGAAGACTTCCGGCTCGGGTTACCCACAGTACGCCACCCCTGACCCTGATACTGTCTGCAAACCACCGAAAGCAGTTATAATTTAATCTAATTCATTCTCCTTAAGCTCCTATAGTTCTGGGATCCCCCTGGTTGAAGCACCACAATCCCCACATCGACTGGTCTACCGGGAGGATGCCCGTTTTGCCACGCCACCTGTCTGCAGTCGGCTTTATCCTCTAGGGAGGCTACAGCGCCCTCGCCTGTCTTTGAAACCCTCGATTTGTCCAGCGTTCCAGCAGAATACCAGGACCTGGGACAGGTATTCAGCAAGCAACGGACTCTTTCCCTGCCACCATATCGCCTGCATGCCTGCGCTGTCGACATTTCCGACCTGAAAGTGAGGCCATGGAGAAACACATTACCGAGTCCCACTCGGCGGGCATTATTCGACCCTCATCTTCCCCGGTGGGCACAGATTACTTCTTTGTAGGGAAACGGGATGGGTCTCTTAGCCCCTGTATCAATTATCGAGGCCTTAATAACATCAATGTTAAAATCAAGCACACACTGTCATTAACTAGGCGTTTGAACAACTTCACGGAGCTACCATCTTCTCGAAGTTGGATCTTCGTAGCGCCTACCATCTAGTGAGGATAAGGGAGGGAGACGAGTGGAAGACGGCATTTAATACACCATTAGGCCACTTCGAATATTTGGTCATGCCATTTGTCCTCACCAATGCCCCCGCCGTTTATTCAAGCCCTAATCAATGATGTGCTGAGGGAGTTTATATACCGCTTTGTGCTCGTCTACCCAGATTCCATCTTAATATTTTCCTGCAGCCTCCAGAAACACATTCACCATGTCCGTCTAGTCCTCAGTGACTGTGACAGAACGGGTTACTTGTGAAAGCGGTGATGTGTGATTTCCACATCCCTTTAGTTAGCTTCCTGGGCTACATCATCGAGAGCGGGCAGGTGAAGGCAGATCCCGAGAAGATCCAGGCGGTGGAGGAATGGCCCAGACCTACGATCCGTAAGCAATTTCAGCGGTTCCTGGGGTTTGCGAACTTCTATCGCTGATTTATCAAGGATTACAGTCTGGCTCCGGCGCCCTTTACCTGACTTACCTCACCAATAACATCTTTTTTTTTGGGGGGTCTCCGACGCGGATTCAGCATTAGCCGAAATGAAGAGGCGTTTCCCATCAGCTCCCATTCCGGTCCAACCGGAACCCTGCCCGCCATTTATTGTAGAATTGGAAGCCTCCGAATCAGGGGTGGGAGCAGTCCTGTTCTAAACATCAAGTCCGGAGGAGAAGCCTCTTCCCTGTTTCTTTTTTTCTCTCCGGCTGTCCCCCCACCGAGTGGAATTACGATGTGGGTAACCGGGAGCTATTGGCGTCAGGCTAGCGTTGGGGGAATAGAGGTACTGGCTGGAGGGAGCGGAATACCCGTTTATTGCTGGGACTGACCACGAGAACCTTGGATTATTCAAACTGCCAAATGTTCGAACTCGCGCCAGGCCCGTTGAGCATTATATTTTGGCCGTTTCAAGTTCCCTCTCACTTACCTTCCGGGGTGCAAGAACGGGCAACCTGACGCGCTCTCCTGCCAATACGACTCCAAGGAGGACACTTCCAGCCCAGAGACCATCCTCGCGCCACCCTGTGTGGTGGCAGCCCTCACTTGGGAGATTGAGTCCATATTAAAAGAGGCACATCGGGGTGACTCTGACCCCAGCAACCGACCCGCCGATCGTCTTTTTGTTCCCGTTTCTGTCAAATCCCAAGTTCTCCAATGGGGGCATACATCTTGATTCACATGCCACCCTGGGATTGAACGGACACTGTCTCTCCTGAAAAGATGCTTTTGGTGGCCTTCCATGGATGTGGATACCCGTTCTTTTGACTCGGCATGTTCCGTCTGTGCCCGTGGAAAAGCCTCTCATCAGCCACCTGCAGGATTACTTCGTCCTCTACCTGTCCCTGGCCTTCCTTGGTCGCACATAGCCGTGGATTTTGACACCGGTCTACCACCTTCACATGAAAACAAAACCGTACTCACCGTGGTAGACCGGTTTTCCAAGACGGTGCACTTTGTATTTCTCCCTAAACTCCCTCCCGCACAGGAAACCACAGACCTGCGGAAATCATCTACGATCGGGGTCCCCAATTCGTCTTGCAGGTATGGAAGTCCTTCTGGCAAGCCCTGGGTGCCTTGGTCAGCCTATCATCCGGCTTCCATCCACAGTCGAACGGGCAAACGGAACGGGTCATCCAGGTTTTGGAGGCGGCGCTACGTTACATAACAACCAACAACCCGTCTACCTGGAGTGACCAACCCGTGTAGGTAGAATACGCCCACGTCTTTGGTTAGTACTGCCAACAGAAGGTCTCCCTTCGAGTGCTCCCTTGGATACAAATCCCCGCTGTTCCCCGCTCAAGCAGAGGAGACTGCGGAGCCGTCTGTTCAGGCGCATATCATCCGGTGCCGTAAGGTTTGGGAGGACACATGCACGGCCCTTCTCCAATCAGCCGATCGAAACCGCAGGTTTGTCGATCGCTATTGAACTCATTGAACTCCGGTACATGAGTATCGACCTGGGCAGAAGACATGGCTCTCATCCAAAGACATTCCTCTTAAAAGAGGTGTAAGAAACTCGTCCCTCGTTTCCTGGGGCCTTTCGAAGTCGAAATTATCATCAACCCCACAGCAGTACGACTTTAGCTATCTGTCTACTTTTCACGTTTCCCATTTAAAACCAGTTTCCGTCAGTCCCTTCTGTCCTCCGATCGAAATCCCTCCACCCACCCGCAACATTGACAAACACCCGACATTCACCGTCTGGCGCTTACTGGATCTCCATCGTCGGGGAAGGGGCCTCCAATACCTGGTCGTCTGGGAAGGATACGGCTCAAGTAGCCTTCCTGAGTTCCCCGCTTTTTCAACTTTGAACGTTCCCTCATCAGGACTTCTATTGGAACCATCCAGACAAGCCTGGAGGTTCGCCTGGAGTTTCCCGTTGAGGGGTATTGTCATAGTCCCGTCTGGCAATTCCCCATATGGCTAGTACCTCCTTGATTGGGCCTTAATCCTCTCGGCTGATTTCCAATTGTTCCCAGTTCCGTTAATTTCAGCACATCTGGTTCCCGTCAGTGAATGCAGGATACGAACTCTGGCTTCACAGCAATGAGTTGCCAGTTCGTTCGTCAATTCTAATGTATGTAAACTTTGTTTCCTGATCCCTTACGACTATTACGGACTGTTAGGACTATAAAGAATATAAAGAATGTAAAACGAATCTTAAGAAATAAATCAGAAAATCTAAAAGAAGAGACAAGGTTGCTTTGTCAAGTAAGGTGAAAATAAATCCAAAGGGTTTCTACAGTTATATTTATAGCAAAAGGACAGTGAGGGGTAAAATTGGTTCATTAGAGAATCTGAGTGGACAGCTAAGTGTGGAGCCAAAAGAGATGGGGAGATTTTGAATAATTTCTTTCTTCAGCATTCACTAAGGAGGAGGATATCGAATTGTGTAAGGTAAGGGAAACAAGTAGGGAAGTTATGGAAAATCTGATGATTAAAGAGGAGGACGTAGTGATGCTTTTAAAGAATATAAAAGTGGATAAATCTCCGAGTCCTGACAAAATATTCCCTAAGATCTTGAAGGAAGTTTGTGCAGAAATAGCAGGGGCTCTGACAAAAATATTTCAAATTTCATTAGCAACGTGGATGGTGCCGGAGGATTGGCATACTGCTCATGTTGTTCCATTGTTTAAAAATAGATCTAAGAGTAAACTTAGCAATTATAGCCCTGTAAGTTTGACGTTAGTGGTGGTTAAATTAATAGAAGGTATTCTTAGGGATGGTATACATAATTACCTGGATAGACAGGGTCTGATTAGGAACAGTCAATATGGATTTATGCATAGTAGGTCATGTTTGACAAATCTTACCGAATTTTTTGAAGAGGTTACTAGCAAAGTTGATGAGGGTAAAGCAGTGGATGTTGTCTATATGGACTTTAGTAAGGCCTTTGACAAGGTTCCGCACGGAAGGTTAGTTAAGAAGGTTCAATCGTTAACTATTAATATTGAAGTAGTAAAATGGATTCAACAGTGGCTGGATGGGAAATGCCAGAGCGTAGTGGTGGATAATTGATTGTTAAGTTGGAGGCCGATGACTACTGGTATGCCTCAGGGATCTGTACTGGGTCCAATGTTGTTTGTCATATACATTAATGATCTGGATGATGGGGTGGTAAATTGGATTAGTAAGTATGCAGATGATATTAAGATAGTTGGCGTTCTGGATAATGAAGCAGGTTTTCAAAGCTTGCAGAGAGATTTAGGCCAGTTAAAAGGGTGGGCTGAAAGATGGCAGATGGATTTTAATGCTGATTAGTGTGATGTGCTACATTTTGGCAGGGATATTCAAATTAGCACATACATGCTGTATGGTAGGGCATTGAAGAATACAGTAGAACAGACTGATCTAGGAATAATGGTGCTTAGTTCCCTGAAGGTGGAATCTCATGTGGATAGGGTGGTGAAGAAAGCTTTTGTTATGCTGGCCTTTATAAATCAGAGCATTGAGTATAGGGGTTGGGATGTAATGTTAAAATTGTACAAGGCATTGGTGATGCCAAATTTGGAGTATTGAGTACAGTTTTAGTCACCGAATTGTAGGAAGATGTTAACAAAATGGAAAGAGTACAGAGAAGATTTACTAGAATGTTATCTGGGTTTCAGCACTTAAGTTACAAGGAAAGGTTAAACAAGTTAGGCCTTCATTCTTTGGAGCGCAGAAGGTTGAGGGGGACTTGATAGAGCTATTTAAAATTATGAGGGGGATAGATAGATTTGACGTGGATTGGCTTTTTACATTTAGATTAGGGGAGATTCAAACAAGAGTATATGTGTTGAGAGTTAGGGGCAGAAGTTTATGGGTAACACGAGGGGGAATTGCTTTACTCAGAGAGTGGTAGCTGTGTGGAACGCGCTTCCAGTAGAAATGGTGGAGGCAGGTTCGATATTATTATTTAAAGTAAAATTGGATAGGGATGAACAGGAAAGGAATGGAGGGTTATGGGCTGAGTGCAGGTCGGTGGGATTATGTGAGAGTAAACGTTCGGCACGGACTAGGAGGGCTGAGATTACCTGTTTCCGTGCTGTAATTGTTATATGATTATATGGTTATATGTTAGTTCCTAGCTCCGCAGCATTCCCTGGATATTCTACGTGAACCTGGTCTCCGAGTAAAGAATCTCCTGGGCATCTGTTCTACATTCGCGACTGTGCTAGTGCCTCTTGACCCCGTCTCCGTGCCTGCGTCCTATACTTGGGTTTGTCCTCAGTCACGTCCTTGCAGCACACACACAATGCCGAACACTAATAACCACCCATAAATAAGGTCTCTCTCTCTTTCCCACACACACACACACACACACACACACGCACACACACACACACACACACACACACACACACACACACTCACACTCACTCAGTCAGAGAATCACACATACTGTTACACACATACGCACACGTAAACAACACACACAGGCAGATACACATAGAAACGCACCTGTGGACGCACACTTATGTAGCTCTTCAGCTCTGTGCCGTGTTCTTTGATAAGTACGATGTGAAATGAATAGAATATATCCCTGCCCTATGACTGAGGCGTGTGATGTTAATGTATTAGGATTAGAGGTTGCTTCTGAGAGAACCAGAATGCTCTGACTATGTCTATGTCACTGGTAATTTGGAAAGATTGGTGTTTATGAAACTGCTTATTTATCACCAGAAACAGATATTTTCTTGGGGATCCTCTCAATAGAGCCCCCAAGCACAAACTGCATAAAGAATTATACTCTTCAGGAGAATGGCTACAGTAGGTGATTTATTATAATTTCACAAGCTGCAATGACATATTTTATTTCAATCTTTAATGTCTTTGATTATGCTTCATTTGCAGTAAGTATTTACATTGGAAGCACAATTAATGCACACCTCCGAAGGTTCAGACAGCATTTTTGGGACAAATGACTCACCCAAATAGACGAACGCTTATGAAAAGCCAGATCCCCAAGATTACTGTTGTGAGAGTTTACACATGGACAGGCAGGAAATGTAGACAGACGAATCATGTGTAGGCAGGAGTGGTCCGTTTAACGTGGTGTCATGGTTGGTACAGACACTGTGTACTGATGAGGCTGCTGCTGGACTGTACCTTTCTCTGTTCTGCCTAGGAGCATGACAAAGAGAAGGTAGATACTGAACTTTTATCAGGCGTTTCAACCGTTTCTCTCAATGTCGATTAATAGGACAGCGTTTGGTACACATCTCGCAAACATTCTGAGGATAGTAACTAATAATCAGGAGTGAGGGATAAGGTTACAGTGAGATGAGCTGCCGTCACAAATGTTGTAGATTCGGAGTGGAGCGGCCGTTTTACTGTTAGTGAATCTCGTCAACGGCGGGACGAAGGTCCCACCCACACAACATGAGGTGGAGAACTGCGACTGATGGTGATTGAATTAATATCTCTTTTTCTGGAAGAATGCAGCTCCCAGTGTACAGCCCTAAGTACCATCGCAATTTCCATTGTTTGCAGTTTCACAATTACTTCAGTAATTTAATCGCAATCTATCACCGCGGGGATTGCATTTGCCTGACGTAATTGTATTGTAAATAATTTAAAAATCTTAATTTTAATATCGGTTGTAATCTGTCCCTGTGGAGTTTCCAAATGATATTAAAAACCCTAGGCATGTGCTGCCACAGCAGTTCATTAGGGGACTTTGCCTGCAGCACAGAGAGACAAATCAGTGGACAAGAATAATGTGGTTCAGGTACATGAGAGTGGAGAAAATATTGTACGTGTTCATTGCCATTATTGGAGTTCCTGGTGAGTGAGCAGAGCAATTCATTTTTGGTATTACTGTGTATTAACTGCTGTGAACGTGTTTACGATCATTGTACAAGTTTCCAACCTGATGATCATTGCATAAGTATCCGTCAGAGATATCGATCCTATTACTTTATATTTTGATTTTTCATATTTCAAGACAAGCTGAACTAAACCTCTGTCTCTCTTCTCTAAATCATGGTATCGAGTCGAACGTTATTCTTGCCTTGGATGACACCTTGTCCAGATTTCTGCCAGTGCTGGGGAGAGGCAGCTCTCCGGGAGCTGGAAGGGTTTTACATTGTGAAGTTCACTGTTTGAGATGCTGATCGGAGTGAAACCTTGTCCTTGTGTTTGCCGTCTCCCTCTGGAGTCTGTCAGAGTCGAATTCCACTGCCTGTTGGTGTTAATTCGGTCTGATCACCTGAGCCATTGTCCAAGGATCTGTTGACGTGTGCTATCGAATTGAATTGCGCTGTAGAATGAGTACATGAATGAGGCCACTCAGTCTCATAAACCCGTCATAAACTGGGGCAGGGCTTTGTCCTGAAGAAAGGTCTTGGCCCGAAACATTGAGCGTTTGTTCTCTTCTATGAAAGTTGTCTGGCCTGCTGAGTTCCTCCAGTATTTTGTGTGCTGTCCCATCAGATGCTGAGTTTCCGGAGCTCGGTAAAGTCACAGTTAAATCAGGGAAACTGGCCCTATCGTCGACTGGAATCGGGATGAGCACCGATCGTTGTTTTTCATGTAACTGCTTTCAACCCGAACATTCCCCATATATCATTTTATCTCCACAAGAAAGAAAGCAGGTCAGAGACAGTGGGACCCGTGTTTGTTGTAATATTCCTGAGAATGTGTTCAGTAATGCCTAGCGTGTGTTGACTCTAACTGTGTGCCTTTCTCTCCCTCTCCCCCTCCACGTCCCCTCTCCCCCTCTCTCCCTCCCTCCCTCCTCTCACCCCCCCCCCCCAGTGAATTTAGTGGCGATTGTTATCCTGTCCCGGGGAAAGTGCGGCCTCTCTACCTGCACCACTCGCTACCTGGTGGCCATGGCAGCGGCGGATCTACTGACCATTTTCACCCAGGTCGTTTTGCAACAACTCAATGCGTATTACTTCCCGCGGAATTTTCTGGACATCACCCCTGTGTGCAGAGTTATCGATGTACTGGCGTTCGCAGCCACACACTGCTCTGTCTGGTTCACCGTCACTTTCACATTTGATAGGTTTGTCGCCATTTGCTGCCAGAAGCTGAAAACAAAATATTGCACCGGGAAAACCGCGGCTGTGGTTCTAACAATAACCGGCGTACTGTCCTGTATGAGAAACGTTCCTCGATACTTCACGCGGGAACCCTGGGTGACCATCGACAACGTACCATGGTTCTGTGAAACCATAAAAAATTATTTCACTGACCCTGTGTGGGTCGGATATGACTGGCTGGATACGCTGTTAACACCATTCCTCCCTTTCTCTGCGATCCTGCTGCTCAACGCTCTCACGGTCAGGCACATTCTAGTGGCTAGTCGGGTCCGAAAAAGGCTGAAGAGTCAGTTCAACACAGAGAACCGCAGTGACCCGGAGATGGAGAGCAGGAGGAGGTCTGTGGTTTTACTCTTCACCCTCTCCGGCAACTTCATCCTCCTGTGGATAACAAATGTTGCAAATGTCATATATTATCAGGTCTCAGGAAAAGGATTCGATTTCAATCATTCTAAGTGGATCTTTCACCACGTCAGCTACTTGCTGAGGGATTTCAACTGCTGCACGAACACATTTATTTACGCAGTGACTCAGTCGAAATTCAGGGAGCAGGTGGTTAGTGCGGTGAAATATCCGGTCATCACGATACTTCAGTTCATTCATAAAGCAGCTTGCTGAGCAAAGCCCTGTGCAGATCGTAATGTCTCCATTCCGGGTTCCAGGTCCCACATTTACGGCCTGATCGCCCAGGTGTTATTCTCGGGCGGATTCTCACATCGAATGGCAGCTTAGGGATATTAGCAGAGTACGTGTGTGTGGAGTTGGAGCATTGCACTCTCCTGGCAACTCAGTACCTCATGGCCCGCCAGATGTCAGTCAAGGAAGTATTCCAGAATGCCACCCACTAATAGTTCTGTCCATCTATTCCCAATGACGCGCTCAGTTTAACCTCACAGTCTGACTTTCTCAGAAGATGGTGGGGCTCGTTGGATGCTGGATGACTATGTCTTCAAACCGAGGTGTCTCTGACCCGGTATGTGAGATTCAGCATACGTTTTCGAAGTTTCAATTTCGTCCACATAATTCAGAAGTCTGTCCCCCTAAACCAGTGAATCCCCTGCCAATCCTACAAGAAGGATTTGTAACCCTTTGGACAATGTCCAGTAGGGCAACAAAATAGAGTTATAGAGCCATAGAAAATGCGGCACGGAAACAGGTCCTTCGGCCCATCTATGCGGTGCCGAAGCATTTAAACTGCCTACTCCTATCGACATCCATACCACAAAATATCCAGGTACCTATCGAAACTTTGTTTAAATGTTCTAAATGAACTCGGATGTCTCTGCTGTGGAGGCAGCTCGTTCCACATTCTCATGAACCACTGAGAGAAGTTCTTTCCCGTCATGTTCCTCTTAATATGTTCACCTTTCACCTTTATCCCGTGTCTTCTGGTTGCAGTCCTACTCAAACTCAGCGGGAAAAAAAACTATTCCATTTACCCTACCTATAGCCCTCTGTCAAATCTGCTCTCAATATTTTATGTTCAAAGCAATGAAGTCCAAAGCTATTCAATCTTTCCATAAAGCTCAGGTCTTCCTCAGCATGCAAAATACTTGAATATTTTCTCTGTACCCTTTCAAACTTATGTACATCTTTTCTTTAGCTATGAACCAAACAATGCATACAAAACAACAAGCGAGGCCTCGCCAAAATCTCATGCAACTTTAATGTACCATCCAATCTCCAAAAGCACTCTTTAAGAACTTTTATAACTGTGACGCCACTTCCAATGAATTTTGGAGCTATATTCTCAGATCCCTTTATTCTACCACACTTATCTTACCTCACAGACAGACATGACGCTTCCCACGCAATTCATCACAGGGAAGCAGGGGAGAGGAACTCAAGATCGGTGCCGTAGTCAGAAGTCTGTAACAGTGTCAGGTGTAGATATAATATAAAACATTCACAGTATTAATAATTATGAAGCACCACATCTTATTAATTGGCTTAGCAACAACTTCTTACTGCTTTGCAGACAGTCACATCGTCGAAATTTTTAAAAACCCACAAGGTTTCGTCTTACAACACGGTCCTCCTCACACTTGTGTAGGACTGTCAGTACCAGTAACAGTGGTATTAACTGTTCAGGCTAACAAAATGGTTTCCCAGGAATGTTATTTATTGCTGTAATTGGTTTCTGTGTCTGGTGTGTTTGGGTTATGACTACCGATAAGGGGGAAACTAACCAATGGAGAATTATTATGCTATCTTGTATGTGTAAGCTGAGGGGAGTTCGCGGTCTTTTTCGGGAGGAGAGCGAAGAGGACGGCCGTGTGAGGAACGGGCAACGTTTCCAGATCAACGGATACTGGACGTCGGCGGTTAGGACGGTTGCCGAAGGCTCGGAAGGTCGTTATGGGTGGAACCGGAGGTGTGAGCCCCAACGTATTAAATATTATGTGCACAAATTGATAAACTTATTTATTTGGTGACTTTAGCTTATCTGTTTCTACTAACCCATCACTAAGAAACACGTACACACACAAAATGCTGGTGGAACACAGCAGGCCAGGGAACATTTGCAGGAAGAAGCACTGTCGACGTTTCGGGCCGAGACCCTTCGTCAGGACTAACCGAAAGGAAAGATAGTAAGATATTTGAAAGTAGTGGGGGGAGAGGGAAATGCGAAATGATAGAAAAGCGGAGGTGGGCTGGGTGGGTTGAAGCTAAGAAACAACTATTAAGTTGCGATTATTTACTCGCTTTTGGGTATATTGTCTGGTTTTTGTGTTGTGAGCGTGTACGGGGGTGGGGGGGGGGGCGGATATTACACCGTATTTACACCGAATTATTGCTCTATTGGCGGGGCGGCGGTGGTTCACCCTAGGCGAACGGGGGCCAACTGGGGGCACGGAGGCTACATTGTGGGGGTTTCTCGTCCGGGTTTGAATTTGTCACATGCAAGGTAATTCGCCCCGGATTAAGCAAGGGGAGCCGGAGTCGGATAAGATTGATCTCCGGTGTGAGATCGAGGACGTACCCATTACTCATGCCTGCATATCAAGTGGGCTGGACATGCGTACTTCGGACGAAGTATTCGATGTTTGAGTCCGGTTAGAGCTATCGGTAAGGTCGAAATCGTAAGCAGAATGATTGGTAAAATGAGTGATTTAGGCTTTGTGTTAGAGCGGATTTTTGCTGACATCTCGGCGGTGGGACTACCACCGTCTCTCGGTGATCTCAGTGACGCGGGACAATGCGGCGAGCACATTGTCACACAGGAAAGGTTTGACGGGTCTTTTGGGACACCACAGGAGTTGCCAGCAGCTGGGGGCGAAGATTTTGGAGAGCGGGTCCTATCGTTTTTGAAAGATGACGGAAAGGAGTGGTCAGATTGGGAAAATCTCATTGGTCCCCCTCTCCCACGGAAGGAGGAGGCTTCGGAATTGGCGGAGTTGGCGTCTCCTTGGTGAGCAAGACGGCGGGCCCTCGTCTGACATTAAGAATTTTCTCAGGGAGGACTCCTACCCCGGAAGGGGAAGAAGATTATGAGACCTGGGCAGAGCATGTCTCTCGGCAGCTCGGTGAGTGGCAGTGTTCTGAGGAAGAGAAGCGGCAGGGATTGGTTGACAGTTTGCAAGGGGTGGCAGCTGAGGTAGTAAAAGGTGTGAAGGGCAGAAACCCCTTGGCTACCTGGGAGGAGTATTTAGAAGCATTGGAGGAGGCTTTTGTTATGGTAGGGGGCACGGTGAAGCTTTTAGGGGGGCTTCGGAGCCTACGTCAGGAGAAAGGGAAAAAGCTTTCTAAGTATCTTTTCCGGGTAGAGCGGAGGATAAATTGTTTGAGGCGACAGGGCGTAATTTCGCATTCTGTGGTGAATCAGATCAGTATAGACCAGGTAGCTCCGGGCGCTCAGAGGCATGAAGCGATTGCTACGAATCTTCGGCAGTCACGTAGATCGCGCCCCCCATCCTTTGTTCAGTTGTTCAGAGAGGTGAGGTAGGAGGAGGACGCATTGGAGTCGGAAGAGGGCTCCGTCAGTACGGTGCAGTCCTCTGTGGTAGCCCCTTCTAGTGAAGTGACTGGGTCCAGCTCTATTCGGAAGATAGTAAGGGGGCTCCCTCCGCGTGAGGGGACTGGCAGAAATGCCCCTCCCTGAAGAATCTGTCTGCACAGAGGCCGGGAGGAGACCGAAGTCCCGCGAGAGGAGATGTGTGTTATAACTGTGGGGAGGAGGGGCACTTCAGGTGGGAATGTGACTGGCGGGAGCCCCTCAGTGTGAGACTCCACGGCCGTCCCAGCAGGAAAGGGAGATCGGGAAACTTAGAGGAGACCCAGTGAGGGAACGGGCTGAAGTCTCTGGGAAAACACGTTCCCAGCAATGTGCCACGTAATCTCCGTGAGGAGAAGACCCTATCCCTGAAGGATTGGTGGGACTCCGATCCAGCGTTTCAATCCGGATAGAGGGAATAGATTCAAAAGCCATACTCGACACGGGGTCGCAGGTCGCGCTATTGCGCCGGTCATTCTACGACCAGTATTTGTCACACTTAAGCTTGACGCCCTTCTGTGCCCTGGAAATTTGGTGTATCAGCGTTGGTAATTACCCATACGATGGTTATTTTGGCCTTGAGGCTGGAGTTCCTCGAGGCCGAGGTGGGAGCCTGAGGCTCAGGAGGCCTTGGTACTGGTTTGCCCGGACCCAGTTGCGACTAGAGGTGTGTCAATTCTGGTGGGGACCAACACCCATACTGTGCGGAGACTCCTGGAAGGCGGGTGAGGACTTTTTGGAGACCCTGTCACTGCACCCCGTGTTTCAAGCTGCCTTTAGGAAAGTATGTCGTCACACCTGGCCGGACTCGGCATTTCAAAGATGAACTGTATGGTGTACCCAGTCGAAACCCAGGGTGGTACGGCCCGGCGAAGTAGCGGGAGTGATGGGGATTCTCAGTTACTCCGGAGTGCCTGAGGGTGAAACCATTTTAGTGTACACCCCGGAGGATCTCGAGGGAGAATCGAGATTCCCAGCTGGGGTCCTGGTGAGTCCTGAGCTACAGAAGCTCTCGGTGGTGCAGGCAGGCCGGGTGGTGATGAACATCAGGAACACCACGCAACGGGAGATCACTTTTAAACGAGGGATGCCCCTGCTGCATTTGTTCCTGGTGACGGTGATGCATAGTGCCCTCGTGAGTCTCGCGGGGAGAGAACTATTGGAAAACAGGGATAAGTTGACCTCTGGGACGTTTAACTTCGGGGCCTCGCCTGTGGCGGAGAGTTTTTGGTGGAGAAGATGTTGATACTGAAATATATTTATTTTTCCCTAGATAAGTTTGACGTGGGTTGTTGCAAGGGCACTCGCCACACCATCCGGGTGTCTGAAGAAACACCGTTTCGCGAAAGGTCGCGGCAACTGGCCTCTACAGAAGTGGACAATGTGCGGCAGCATGTGAGTACGCTGAAGGGAGCTGGGATAATTTGAGTCCCGCAGCTCTTAGGCGTTCCCGATAGTCGTAGCCAGGAAGGAAAATTGGAGGATTCGTATGTGTGTGGACTACAGCACCTTGAATAGGCGCACCATCCCTGACCAGTATACTGTCCCCAGGGTCGAAGAAGTGCTCGCCTGTCTGAGTGGGGCGAAGTGGTTCAGTGTGTTGGAATTGAGGAGTGGATATCACCAGATCCCGATGAGTGAGGCGGATAAGGAGGAGACGGCCTTTATATGCCCTCCGGGATTTTACCATTTCGAAAGGATGCCCCAGAGCATATCGGGGGCCCCTGTCAATTTCTAAAGGGTCATGGGGAAAAACGTGGGGGGTTATGAACCTGCGTGAACTGCTGGTAAATTTAGACGACTTGATAGTATTTGGATCCACCTTGGAAGAACATGCATCGAGGCTAATGAATGTGCCCAACCGGCTGAAGGATGAAGGATTAAAACTTTCCTTGGACAAGTGCCAGTTTGGCCAGACGTCTGCGTGGCTACCCCTCTCTGGGACAAAAAGGAAAGGGAGAGGAGGACGGGAGGCTGTGGAAGATTTGAACCCGGCAGAGCCCTTCGGACAGAGATGGGATAATCAATGTGAAGCTACTTTTCAGTCACTGAAGGAGATGCTGACTCAGGTCGCCGGTACTGGCTTTTGCGGACCCCCGATTGCCCTATGCGCTACACACCGATGCCAGTCGGTAGGGTTTAGGGTCCGTCCTGTATCTGGATCAGGGCGCCAGGCTGAGGCCGTTAGCATCTGTCAGCCGGAGTTTGTCACCCTCCGGGAGGAACTGCCCTACCCACAAGTTGGAATTTCTAGCATTGAAATGGGCGGTGGATAAGCTGAGTGACGATCTCAATGGGGCCAAGTTTGAGGTGCCGACGGACAACCCGCTTACGTACATCCTGACATCGGCGAAACTGGACGCTACCGGTCATCATTGGTTGGCCGCCCTGTCTGCGTATGATTTTAGCCTGAAGTACCGGCCGGGGAGCCGGAATGTCGAATCGGATGCTCCGTTCCGACGGAGGCGTGAGGACCTGGAGAGGGACGGGGAGTGGGAGAGCGTTCCTGCATCCGGGGTGAAGGCCATGTGTCTTTGCTATCCCCGCGCAGGCCGAGGAAAACGAGAGGCCAGATCGTGCAGTGGACCCACTTTGGGCAGCTGATGTCGCAAAACCCCTAGTTTAATATGACTTGACTGCTCTGAAGACCCTGCAGCTGTCAGAGTTATGTCCTATGGAAATTGAAGCTGCTCAGCGAGATGACGCTGGCATTGGCACTATTTGGGACGCAGTGTAGAAGGCGGATGTAGTCCTAGTGGAGAAGACACAATGCAGCTTATTGTCTCTGTAACTGAGAGAATGGCCTCGGTTGCGGTTGAAGAACCAAATGTTACACCGGGTAACGTCACCCACGGACCGACCTTGGCGTTGGCAGCTGGTCCTGCCTGAGAAGTATCGGAGGGTTGTGATGAAGTCTCTGCTTGATGACTCAGGGCAATTGGGGGTGGAGAAGACCTGTGAGTTGCTCAAGGGCCAGTTTTATTGGTCCGGAATGAGGTCGGAGGTCGACGAATATTGCAAGTCCTGCATACGTTACATACGCCGGAAGACGCTGCCTGTGAAGGCTGCTCCGTTGTCGCACTTGCAGAGTGCGGGGCCATTGGATATGATGTGCATGCATTTCTTGGACAGAGAACCCGATACCAGCAACACGGCGAATGTCCGAGTCATCACGTATGATGAGTCATCACGTCCGAATCTTCACCTGGTATGCTCAAGCGTTCCCCACCAAGGATCAGAGGGCGACTGCAGTGGTAAGAGTGCTATGGGAGAAGTATTTTGTGCATTATGGCTTTCCCCGGCGGATACATAGTGACCAGGGGCGGGATTTCGAGAGTAAACGCATCTATGAGTTATTGGCTATGCTGGGCATTGAGAAATCGAGGAACACCACTATCATCCGCAGGGCGACCCCGAGGCGCAGAGTTTAATCGGACACTGTTAGATATTCTCGGGACACTGAAGATCAGCAAATATAGTCGATGGAGTCAGCATATTGGACATCTGGTTCGCTGCTACAACTGTACACACAATGACGCTACTGACTACTCACCCTATTATTTGATGTTCGGGCGCGAGGCAAGGTTGCCCATTGACCTCTGTTTCGGGACAGCCGCGGGTGAAGTATCACCGAAGCCTTACTTGAAATATGTGGCTGACATGAAGGAGCTGCAAAGGGCTTATGAGTTGGCTGGGGAGGTGGCCGCCATGCAGAATCGGGGAAATAAGAAGTGGTATGACCAGAAAGTGAAGTCTCTTACCTCCTGCCAGGAGATTGAGTACTCATAAAGAATCTGGAATTACCTGGGAAGTAGAAACTGGCAATCGCTGGTCGGGCACGCCCTATGTGGTGGAGAGTCAGTTGTTCAATTTACCGGTCTTCCGAGTGCAGCCCGAGGATGTGAAGGGCTCATCAAAATTCTCCACCGAAATCACCTGTTGCCTCTGGGGTGAGACGTACAAGTAGAACGGGAGCCCGAGGTGCCAGCTGCACCTCATGCCAGGACCTAGCGTCCATGCAGACTGAAGGAAGAGCCCACACCGAGAGAAACGGCCCGGGCCCAGCCTCTGAAATGGATACTGACACGAATGACTGGTACATGCTGCCGTTTGCTGATGCCTCCGTGGTGGAGGAGGAGACTCCTGGCACTTCTTCCTCAGGGTTAGACGGGGTAGGGGGTGCTAGTGATGGGCTGTCAGGAGTGCCACAGGGCAGTGGCGGGGAGGGTGTGGGGCCTGAGCAACAGATGGTAGGTTCCAAGGTGCAGAGGTGTTTGGGTGACCGCTCGCCAGAGGGTTCGACTCATAGTTTCCCTGAGCCTTCTGTAGTGTCCGAAGTGGAGGGGTTAGAAGAGGGGGTGCGGAGGGCTCAGAGAAGTAGGCGCCCTTCCGATAGGCTGGCTTATGTTGCTCCCGGGGAACAGCGTGTGATCTCCACTGCTCTCGGGAGTTATGCCACTACTTCCTGCACTTAGGTTGGGCTTGGTGTTTTTCTGGAAGGTTTGGCAAATTATCTGAGCGTCATGAGGTCATGACTAAATTCGGTAAGGGGAGAATGTAGGGTTGTCAGTATCAGTAATAGTGCTGTTAACTGTTCAGGCTAACAAAAAGGCTTCTCTGTAATTTATGATGAAATTGCTTCTCTGTAACACTATAATGGGATTCTGTGTCTCGTATGTTTGGGTTATGACTACCGATAAGGGGGAAAATAACCAATGGAGAATTGTTATGTTATCCTGTCAGTGTAAGCTGAGTGGGAGTTCATGGTCATTTTCAGGAGGCGAGCGAGGAAGACGGACGTGTATGGAGTGGGCAGAGGTTCCAGAGCGATGGATACCGGACGTCGGCGGTTGGGACTGTAGCCATAGGCTCGGAAGGTCGTTGTCGAAGGAACAGGAGGCGTGAGCTCCAACGTATTAAAATATGTGCACAAACTGACAAACTGGTTATTACTTTGGTGCCTTTAGTTTATCTGTTTCTACTAACCCATCACTAAGAAATCACTCAACAACACACACAAAATGCTGATGGAGCACAGTAGGCCAGGCAGCATCTATAAGGAGAAGCACTGTCGACGTTTCGGGCAGTGACTCTTCGGCCCGAAACGTCGACAGTGCTTCTCCTTATCGATGCTGCCTGGCCTGCTGTGTTCCACTAACATTTTGTGTGTGTTGTTGTTTGAATTTCCATCATCCGCAGATTTCCTCGTGTTCGCGTTAAGAAATCACTGTAAAGTTGCAATTATTTACTTGTCTTTGGGTATTGTCTGGTATTTGTACTGCGAGCGTTACTGGGGACATTACACCATACTTACACGGAAGAATTGCACTACTGGCGGGATGACGGCAGTTCACCCTAGGCGAACGGGGGTCAACTGGGGGCACGGAGGCTACAAGTATAAGCAGCGCCCGACATTGTTCGTACCTGGAATGCTCTTCACTAACTTATCTGACATTCTGGCTCCCAAGCCCCTGTAAATTCAGGGGTTTAAACCTCACCGTGCATCACCAGCTAACATTCCAGCAGGATATTAGTCCGCTTCCAATTCCCATGCAAAATGACTTTTTCCACAGATGTCAGCTTCTTTGGGAGAGTGACCAATGATCGAAAAATCATATGTCCTCCCTGCTACACCAAACCCTCAACCACGTGTTAAACTGTCTCATCTCCTTATATCTGACGCCATAGGAAAGCGCACGGGTCATACTCCGGAGGTCACATGCCCGGAGTTTCTGCCATTTAATTCAGCACCTGATTCTCTGAACTCCCACTGCAGAACTTTGCTACTCTTCCTATAGATGATATTGGTACCCACATAGACCACAATCGCTGCCTGTTCACGTCCCAACTTAAGAATCCTCAGGACTTGTTCCATGATGACTAGAACCCTGGCACCCGGGAGGGAACATACCATCCGCGAATTTCGCTTTGTCCACAGAACCTTTCTATTTCCCGAACTAACAAATCCCCAAAAGAAATTCTCCTCTCTTCTGTCCCTTCCCTTCTGAGTCATAGAACCAGAGACCGGACCACTGGGACTTTTGTTTACTCGGTCATCAACCCACACAAATCATTCTAATTGTTGTTGCGAGGATGACTTTAGGAGTGCTCAGAGCTGATTTTTAAACTCCTTTCTCCTTCCCGACTGTCACATCATTTCCTAACGTCTGCACACTTCGTGCAATTACCACTGTATCCGTCCTATCCATCATAGCTGCACCGACCTGAATGGCACTGGGTTCATCCAGCTCCATTTCCACCACCTTAGCGCGGATTGTTAGAAGCTGCAACTTTGTGCACTTCTCGCAAATGTCTTGTCTAGGAACTCTGGGAGTCTCTCTGACCTTCACCACATCCCACAAGAGGAGTATTCCACTCCGGCGATGGCGGCTGCGACGACGGCGTCCTGTTTCTCGCTGTCTTACTTTAATTTGTTCGATCCCTTTAACAGTCGATTAGCGAAACTGAGCGAATTACGTTCTCATAAACGTCTCACCTCTCCGACCTGACGTTCATAAGCATTTCCCGACAGCTTGCTCTCTGTCTCCTCTCTATCAGATTGAACACGTCTGAACAACATCCTGACTGTTTGGTCACTCAACTTACACTCATCTTTGAATTTTTCAGCAATTAAGCCAAATTACTGACTTTGTTTTTAACAGGTGATGGAAGGAGTAGCAAGCGAGGTTTGGAACACCGAACCCACCCGACTGCAGTGACGGTGCTCGTTTTCTAATGGACCTGGTGTGCGTTAGGATCATCACTGGTTATCTGAACGAGTCAGAAGTGTGAAAGTTTAGGGGAATCACGGAGAAGGGAAATTCATTCTATTTCTGCACTGTGGGAACAGTTCTAAATCCATGTAGTCGTTGAAGTGCCTCTGACCAACAGACAAAGCGTCAAAGCAGTTTGATAAGCCTTTCGTTCCTAGTGGCGCACATGCCATTACTTCATTTTATAGATTTTAAAACTCATCAACATGGGGGTTGGTCCAAATGGAGAACAGAATATAGAATGTTTTGGATGAAACAGCAAGGAAGAGGTAAGATTTTCTTGTTATACCTTTCACTCAAACTTGGAAGCATCTGTTTCAATGTGAATGAAAGTTCGTGTCCCCCGGTGACAGGAGCTTCCACTATTATCCATGTCCCCAAGGACGTCCGTGATCCTCACTCTCTGAACTGTCTGTGCATAAAGAAAATATCAGCTTCTTCAGTTGATATCAAAATAATGATCCATACCCTTCACTGCAAATGCTCGCTGAAAGTAAAGCAAAGTTAACAACCAAAGTCATGTTAATGTGGTAATATGATATATCACACAGTAGTCCGCCGGATTCAGAAGAACATAATTATCGAGAGATAATTCTCAATTGAAAAAAAGACGGCTTTGTTGGTTTCAGAAATCATCTGGCAAATGTGGGTTGGGCAAGGTTGTTTCTTAGCAAGCGCTTCTTTGGGAAGAAGCAGGCCTTCAAAAGCGAAATTTTGAGATGATTGTCATGTTTCTCTCTGAATAAAAGTAAAGACCTTGACTTTTGAGACAGATTAAAGCCCTGGGAAGTAAGAAGAAGAATATGCATGGCAGATAAGGGCAGCCAGGAACAACTGATGTACAACTTGAAACGTACAGCAAATGCAAAAGGATACTCAACGATGAAAAGCGGAGAGCAAAATCAGAACATGAAAGTGCACTATCAGTGTAGGTGAAGGGGAGTCCCAAGAGCTTCCACAGATATAATTAATGCAAAAATTTAGCAAGGGACACAATTTGACCTCTTGAGGATCACCGTCTCCATTTAGGCACTTAGCCGAAAGAGAAAGAGAGGATAAATGGATGTTTCGGATCTGCATTTACTCGGAAAGTCACACACAGTCTGTAAAAGGGAGGCAAGGCATCAATGGGGTGATGGACATGCAGAAATTACGGAAGAACTGGTACTTGTTTGCCTGCCAGTAAAACAAGTCAGATATATCACCGCATCTTGACAGGTTTTCCCTCGGGCTTTCTGGGAGAAGAGTGCAGAAACTGTACGGTTGATGCAGAGGTTCATAAAACGACTTTAGAAAAGGTCGTGGTTTCGGGGGTTGGATGATAGTCAATGTTGTAATGTTTTCTCTATTTACACTGGATGAGAGGGCTAATGTCATTGGGAATAGCGCGAATAGCAGTTCAGCATGGACATGATGGACCGAAGGGCCTGTTTCTGTCGCTTCTGTTTTAAATCCGCAATTCCAGGGCAACAACAGTCGCACTACCACAATCTCTTGTTCAGCGCTTAAATTTAAACATCAATCCGATGGGCGAGTGTATGAGTGATAAATCTGTAACTGCAGTAGGGATTCCTACACCAGTTTGGACAGTGATCGCAGTGCTCACAGTAGAGTGTCCAGGCCGCCATCTGCAGTCGATGTTGTTTTACTCTTTGGCATGACGTTCCACGCATCAAGCCTTCCTGGTGGTATCCGTACTAGGAGAAATTTGTTCCCCGTCAGTTCCAACTGTTGTTGCAATCGGCAACTAAGGCAGCAAACAGTCCCCTCCAGTTTTTATTAATAGTTGTACGAAAAAACTATTACTCTGAACAGTATTTTTTTTACTCGTGCTGAAAACTGCACTGCATTTCAATAAAACCTTATAAAAACGAAAATTCATGCTACCCGACAGAGAAAGGATGTGAGTAGGAACGGTTTAGTTACTGCGCGGGCGCACACCCATGTAGCTCAGAATGAACAGATCTGTGATTTTTTGGCCTCCGCTATACCCAGTTGCCTACTCAGCTAGTTGGACAAATGTTCCGGATGCAGAATTCTCAGTATACATGTGAAGTATGTATTATCCTGTGAGAGAAAGAAGCATGACCGTGGTAGTTTGCTAACCGGCCTCTGTGCTGTAAGTGCTGCCATTAGTGCGTTGAACCCTAAGGTATGACACGTTAGTTCTTGGCAGTGAATCTTATTCGTCCACCCGCCACCATGCACGAGCAATGTGCCTTTGCTTACCACTGCTCATTATTGCGTAACATTACTTCATATGGTCCAATATAACAAAGACATTGCATTTCCACTTTAGCTGTCTCATGTGAAATCGATCGGCGACTTCATGCCTCAATATAAAATTCCACACCATAGACGGTTGTCTAAATGGTGATAGATCTGACAGGCGGTGAGACGTAAACATTCTTTCTGAATCATCCCGGAGTTACGCCACCAGCTCCCATTTTACTGAAGCAGAACAAACCCCGCTTCGCGACTCAATGGTACTGATAGCATCTAACTGCCATTGAATACCACCTCCATCAATCTTGCTCTGAAATTTCTTACAATATTACACCCAGCTCCAGGTACAACGTGGTGGTTCTTAGTAATTTCTGGACATCGCTCCGGAGCATCACCCGTCGATCTCGAGTTATTGAATTGACTCCCACTTCGCGCTGAGAATATTGCGATATTGCATCAAGTGATGGTGCTAGAAACTCGCTGGTATGCTGGCAAAGGTATCCATTGAAATTAAAAGCCCGCACTGTGGGAACATGTTGAAACAGGCTTACGTTTTTGATTAGTGACAGCATCTGAAGTTAAGGGGAAAATGCGGGAGAATGAAGTTCAGAGGGATAATAAATCAGCCATGATGGAATGATGAATCAGACACAATTGACCGAATGACCTTTCCGCAGTCTTAGCTTTCTGAAACTTGTCTCTGCTTCTGTTTCTTCCACGAACATCAGACTCTAAATTGGCCTTAATCTGCTTTCCAACATCTATCTTTAAAAGAGCGTTCTCCGTTATAAGTGAACCTCCTGTGTTCAGGTTTCTGTTAACATGATCACGAGAGCGCTCCCAGACAATGGTGTCAGATTCAGTCCTGCCTCTCAACGTCCTTTTCCTCACGTCCCTACACATGGAGTCCTCCAAGCGATCGCATTCACCCTTACAACAACCTTCCCAAATTCTTGCTGAGACGCGTCTAACTAGTCATTCGATCTGTCATTTTAGCTCAGCTTCTCTACCAGAAGTTGCCTAACCTCAGAAAACTGTAACACACTTGTTTTCATTTTCGATTCCCAGAATATGTGTGTGTGTGGAAATAAGCCTGTTAGCAAATTAGCCATTGTCTGTTCACAAACAGAAGCATTTGCATTGGATGTGAAGTGGGTGATGCCGACCAGGCTGTGCTTCCAAGGTCAGCTCGCATTGGGTGATAAAATTCCTGCAACCATCGGGATCACCAGAGTATCTGCCTGATCGTGGGAGTCGGCTCGGGTCTGGTCTCGGGAGCGGAAGCATTCGTAGCAGAGATGGTCGGAGCAGCAGAAGATGAGGACCTGCGAGATGCTGGGAGTGGGACTGAGGCGGTCTGAAGCTGCTGAATTCAGTAGTAAAGAAAGTTATTCGCTGTCAGCTGATGTTGGGTGTTCGTGGACGGCGGCCGTGAGAGCGGAAGTCGCAGGCACCAGAGTCCGATTGTCTGAGATGAGTTGTTGAACAGTTGGGGGTAGGTTGTCTGCCTCATTGCCTCCTTAACTTCACTGAGAACAGATTCCATTGGATGTACCCTGTCTCCTATCTGAACAATGAATCTTACGGCCAAAGTCAGCTGCTCTCTTTCTGCTGGGGTCATCCTTGTGTGTTCGAGACTTGCTGGCACCACGTTTGGATATGGCCCACGTGCAGAGTCAGAGACACTGATGCGGGTCCATAGTTCGCGGAATTTATGCGAACAGTGTTATAGGGAAAAGAAAACACTAAGCGCTAGGCCAAACAGAGACATTAACTAAAAGTGCTCAAATGGAAAACGAAGCTTGCACTGCGTCTGAAAGGAAAAACTGAGCATTAAACGAATGCCGCTCGTCTTCACAGTCAGTTGACTCCAAAGCCCAATTTCTCATGGAAGGCCGAAAGCAAACAGGCACTGAAGAGTTGCTGTGCTCTGTCCATGTCTCGACATATCTACGGCAAGTATGGAGTTAAATGCAATCACGATTAAATAATAATTAGCTGAAACGTAAAAAATTCACAAGCTCAATTGCTGTTTATACCACGTTGCTGAATCCGTGGTTGTGACAGCCCCCCGCCCCCACCCCGACTCCTGAGGCACTACCGGCCTGTGTCCGTAGGACGTCCCGGATCAGCGTCTTGTCCAAGATGTCCTTCGCCGGGATCCAAGTTCTTTCTTCTCGGTCAGACCCTTCCCAGTCCAGAAAGTACTGTACCTTACCATGTACCCAGCGAGATGCTAGGAGTCGCCGCATAATATGGACAAGGGAACACAGGGAGGATTGAGAGGTGTGGTGACGGGCCAGGGGAGAGGTACAGATCGGCTTGAGCTGGGATACATAGAATACTGAGTGAATCTTCAGTGACGCCGGGAGACGCAATCTATCGGACACCTTGTTGACAGCCTTTTCCACTGCAAACAGCTCCATGTAGCGGGGTGCCAATTTCCGGTTCTCACCTTTCAGTAGGAGACCGCTAGATGCCAAATACACCTCCTCTCCTGCCTTGAATTGCCCTATCTATCGACAAAGCGGATCAGCCTGCTGGGAATGTCGTTTCAAGGCATGCAGCAAAAAGTCCTGGCTCGCCTCCAGGTGCGCTGATCAGCTGTTCGGCAGAAACATCTCCTACGTCGATCCCCTGATCAGGGAAGGGCAGGGGCTGGAATCCTTTCTGGCATTCAAAGGGAGACATACCGGTAGAGGACATCAGGAGGTTTTTGTGGGCGATCTCTGCGCAAACTAATTTGGAGCTCCAGGACGTGGAACTGGAGGAGGCAAGACCGCTTAGGGTTTGCTCCAACTTCTGGTTCACTGTCAGTCTGGTCATTAGATTGGTGGGTGGGGGGGAGGGGGCGGAAGCCAGAATAGCTGCTGTCTATGGTTCTTACAAGAGTGCAATAAAGCTTTCCAAAAGCGGCGGGAAGTGAACTGTGAATCACGATCAGACACAATGATCTATTGAAAGGTGGGACTAGGGGTTGTGGGGCACTGGCAATGGACATAACAGACCCGCTGTACGCTGGCGTGATATCCTGTTCCGAGCGCAGGTGGTTCAGGCAGATACAAATACGTGGACATCCTGAGACATAGATGGCCTCCAAAATTGTCTCTTTATAAACTTCAGAGTCCGTTGAATTCCTGTATGTCCAGCCAGACGGGAGGAATGGCCCGATTCTAACACTTTGGAAAGCACCGCAACAGGGACAACCAGCTCGACGAGAGCTCCCCATCCAGGCTTGTATCAGATTGTTAGGCTGCCCTCACTTCTGTGTCTATTCCCCGGATCAACAGAGCAGCGATACGCGAGCGAGGAAGAATGGTGTCTGGATCGGTATTATCCTCAGATGCGTCGAACTGCGGGAGAGAGCATCGGCCTTCGTATTCTTGCTGCAGTGACGATAAGTGAGTATGAAATTGAACTGTTTGAAGAAGAGAGCCCACCGGCCTGAGTCTTTTAACATCCTGAATAAAGGAGAGGTTCTTGTCATCTGTCCAGATGGATGTTCTACCGCCTCCAGCCACAAGCTCCAGGTTCGCAACATTGTAATTACTCTCGGCCAGAGTCAACCGACGGGAAGGAAAGGCACAAGGATGCAGCCGGCTATCCGCAGACGAGCGCTGAGAGAGGACAGATCCAATGCCTACATCGGATGCATCCACCTCGACAATGAATGGCTGAGATGGGTTTGGGTGTGGCCACCGCGGGACAGTGGTGAAATGTCACCTTAGGTTCGAAAATGCTTGGTCGGCATCGTCCATCCAATTGCATCCTGGAAGTCTTATTGGCGAGTTCATTAATTGGAGCGGCGATGGAGCCGAAATTCCAATTAAGCGGCGATAAAGTTCGCTAGCAACATGAAGCGCCTTACCTGTTTAACTCTATAAGTTTCGAGCCACTCTGTAACAGCTGAACTTTACTATGGTCCATTTGAACATTGGATGGGGTAAGTATATAGCCCAAAAACGACATCTGGTCTCTATAGAATTCGCATTTTTCAGGCTTGGAGTACAGGTAATTTTCAAGAAGCAATCTGAGTATTCTCCCGACATACTGGACCTGCTTATGATGAGGGCGGGAATAGGTAAGGCTGTTATCTCAATATAAAACACAAATTGGTTCAACATGTCCCTGAGCACATTGTTAGCCAATAACTGGAATACGGCGGGACCGTGGGCCAGACCAATAGGTATTCATTGCGGGCTTGTCGGCACAGGGTTATCTCCCTTATTGCTTCCGTAACTTCACAGGGAATAGATTCCATTGCCTGTAGCTTGTCTCCGATCTGACCATTGAATCTCAGGGCCAATGGCAGCTGGTCTCTCTCTGCTGGGCCCATCTTTGTTGTTGAAAACTTGCTGTTACCAGGGTCGGATATGGCCATTGTGCGCTGTGAGAGACACTGAAAGGCATGGACAGAGTGAATGTGGCAACGTTGTTTCCCATGGTGGGGGAGTCTAGTACGAAAAGAAATGACTTGAGGATTGCTGGGCGCCCATTCAGAACAGAGATGCGATTTTTTTTTAGCCAGAGAGTGGTGCATCTATGGAATTTGTTACCACGGGCGGCAGTGAAGGCCAAGTCATTGGGTGTATTTAAGGCAGAGACTGATATGTATCTGAGTAGTCAGGGCATCAAAGGTTATGGTGAGAAGTCGGGGGAATGGGCCTAAAGGGGAGATGGGATCAGCTCATGATGAAATGACGGAGCAGACTCGATGGGTCCTTTGTCTTGTGGTCTTATGATCTGAAGCAGGTCGACTGTTCACCGACTCTAATACGAACATTGTTGAAGGGAAAATAAATCAATAAACGCTTGGCCAAACAGGGCCATTAACTAAAACTCTCAAATGGGAAACAAAGCTCACACTGCTGCTGAAAAGAAAATCTATATTTTTAACGACTACAGAGAGTCTTCAGATTCAGTTGACTCGAAAGTACAATTTCTCAGGTAAGGCCGAAAGCGAACAGGCAGCGAAGATTTGGTGTGCACTGTCCAAGTCTTAGGACACACTACGAAGACAAGATTGAAGTTAAATAACATCAGGATATAATAATAATTAGCTGACATGTGCAAATTCACAAGCACAATTGGTTTATCAACTATGTTGCCAAATACGTAGTTGTAGCAACACTTGTATAGGTACATCAATGGTTATGGCTCTGGTTCAGGTCGGCACAGATCGGAAGAGTTGAGACAATTCATAAGGGAAGTGATCGATAACTCTACATCTTATACTTAAAATGATATCTAGTAACTTCGTCATCCCTGACTTGGGACTCAAAAGGCTATATTATCCTGGAACATGAATTTTGCTTCTTGTATAATAGAATAGTATTTATCATCGCATGTCAGGATGCTGATTGTGGTTAGAGAGACCATAAAATATTGGGTAGACTCATCGCCTGTCTCTCTGAATAATTTGCAGTATATCCCGACAGGCTCTGGGGAATTATCCACCTCACCGTGCCTCTTCAAAGGACCAAACATTACTGGCTCCTGTACTTATACATACATATTTAGTTTAATTGTGGACAAGTAAAGGATCAGAATGGCTTTGTCACACACTCTTACAGGATGGTAAAACACTTCAGAACATGTGCCCATGTGACTGAAATGTAGAATCAAGCTTATTCCTTTCCCAGGGTCAAAGGAAGGCAGCAGGGACTACTTTAGTGACAACAGATCTGCATTGAAGGAGTAGGCTGAAGGCCTCGTGTTGATGCAGTACGGGAAGGGTCTGGTGAGAAGTGTCTACTCTGCTCCTCTCAACAGATGGTGTCTGATCTTGAAATGCTTCCGTCAGTTCTGGTAGGGAATCTATACAAGGACGTTGCGTGCTGGAAGATGGCGGTGGGGAAGATTATGGGGTCTTGTAATAATCGCGATTTTTGTGTGGTAACGTACGGAGTTTAAATATAGAGGGATCTTGGGGTCCCATTTCATTACATGTTTAAACTGGATGCACATGATGATAGGTTTGCAAATGCGACGTGGGACATGCTTGTCTTTAGTAGTCGATGCATAAAGTTCCAGTGTAAGGTAGTAAACATAGAAAACCTATAGCACAGTACAGGCTCTTCGGCCCGCAAAGCAGTGCCGAACATGTCCTTAACTTAGAACTACCTCTGCTTACCCATAACCCTCAATGTTTATAAGCTCCATGTAGCCATTCAGGAGTGTCTCAAAACCCTAGGTAGGGAAACCCTATCGTTTTCGCCTCTGCCACTGCCGCCGGCAGCATATTACATGATCTCACCACTCTCTGCGTAATAAAAAAAATCTTCCTCCTGACATCTCCTCTATACCTACTTCCAAGTACGTTAAAGCTATGCCCTCTCTTGGTAGTCATTTCAGCCCTGGGGAGAAACCCTTCGATTATCCACTTGATAAATGTCTCTCATTATTTTATACACCTCGAACAGGTTACCTCTCATTCTCCGTCGCTCCAAGGAGAAAAGGCCGGGTTCACTCAACCTATTTTCCCAAGGCATGCTCCCCAATTCAGGCGACAGCCTTGTAGATCTCCTCTGCACCCTTTCTATAGTTTCTCCGTCCTTCCTGTAGTGAGGCGATCAGTACTCCACGTCGGGACAGACCAGGATCCTCTCAAGCCGCAACATTACCTCTCGGATCTTAAAATCAATCCTACTGTTGATGAAGGTCAAAGCACCGTATACCTTCTTAACCACAGAGTCAAAGTACCTGGCAGCTTTGAATGTCCTATGGACTCAAGATCCCTTTGATCCTCCACACTGCCAAGCGTTTTATCATTAATACTATATTCTGCCATCATATTGGGACTAACAAAATGAACCACCTCACACCTATCTGGATTGAACTCAATCTGCCACTTCTCAGCTCAGTTTGGCATCCTATCAATGTGCTGCTGTTACCTTCGACATCCCACCACACTGTCCACAGCACCCCAAATATTTGTGTAATCAGCAAATTTACTAACGTATCCCTCCACTTCCACACGCAAGTCATTTATAAAAATGACAAAGAGTAGGTGACCCTCAGCATATCCATGAGACACACCTGGTCACAGTTGTTCATTCAGTGTATGAGACGTCTGCAACCACTCTGTGCCTTCTGTGGGCAAAACAGTTTTGGATCCACAAAGCAATGTCCCCTTGGATCCATGCCACCTTACTTTCTCAATAAGCCTTGAATGGAACACCTTATCAAATGCCTTGCTGAAATCCATATACACTACATCTAAGGCCCCGGCGTCATCAATGTGTTTAGTCACGTATTCAAAAAATTCAACCAAGCTCGTAAGGCAGGACCTGCCTTTGACTATTTTTAATCATAGTATGTCTCATGAAATATTCATAAATCATGCCTCTCAGGATTTTCTCCATTAACTTACCAACCACTGAGGCAGAACTCACTGTTGTATGATTTCATAGGCTATCCCTACTCCCTTTCTCGAAAAAGGCAACAACATCCTAAACCCTCTAATCCTCCGGAACTTCTCCCGTCCTCATTGATTATTGAAAGATCATCGCCAGAGTCTCAGCAGTCTCCTCCGTCACTTCCTACAGTCGCACTTGATTTTCCCTACCCTCTCACGGCTTCTCCTTTTGCTCTTCATACACTTGTAGAATGCCTTGGTGCTTTCCTTAATCCTGTCCGCCAAAGCCTTCTCATGGTTCCTTCTGGCACTCCTAATGTCTTTCTTAAGCTCCTTCTTGCTTGCCTTATAATCTTCTAGATCTTTATCATTACATTGTTTTTCAACCATCCCTAAGCGTTTCTTTTCATAGTGACTGCATTTACAACAGCATTTGTACACTACTGTTCATATACCCTACCATCCGTTCCCTGTCTCATTGGGACGTACCTATGCAGAACCCCAAGCAAATATCCCTGAACATTTTCCACATTTCTTCCGGACGTTTCCCTGAGAAAATCTGTTTCTAATTTATGCTTCCCAGCCCCTGTCCGATAGCCTCATACTTCCCCTTACTCCAATTGAAGGTTTCCCTAACTTTTCTGTCAAGAAACCTTCCTTAACAAACCTAACAAAATCCACCCCATCTAAACCCGTCACAAAAAGGAGATGTCAGTCAATATTTGGAAAATTAAGAGCTCCTACCACACCAACCCTCTTATTATTACTCCTTTCTAGAATCTGTCTCCCTATCCGCTCCACGATGTCACTGTTAATATTGGGCGAGTCCAGAAAAGCACCCGGCAGAGTTATTGACTCCTCCTATACATAACCTCCACTCACAGACACTCTGTAGACAACCCCTCCATGACTTCCTCCTTTTCTGATTTCGTGACATTATTTCTGATCCATAGCGTCACGACCCCAACTCTTTCCCCTCCCTCCCCGTCCTTTCTGAAATATCTAAACCCTGGCATTTGAAGTAGCCATTCCTGCCCCTGCATCATCGGTCTGAGCGTGTCCCTGCTCTATCACCTGCCTATCTGCCCTTTCTCACTGACTGCAAGCTTTCTCGATTTGTGAGCCAACCTCCCTTTCCTCCGCCACTTCAGTTCGATTTCCACCGCCCCCCCCCCGCCCCCCGCTTTCTAGTTTAAAGTCTCCCCAACAGCCTTTGCAAACCTCCCCGCCAGGATATTGGTCAGCTTGCGATTCAAGTGCAACACGCCCTTTTTGTACAGGTCGCACCTGTCCCCAAAGAGGTCCCAATGATCCAGAAATCTTAATCCCTACCCCCTGCTCCAATCCCTCAGCCACGCATTTACCTCCTGCCTTATTCTATTCCTATACTCACTCTCACGTGGAACTGGCAGTAATCCCGAGATTACTAACTTTGGGGTTCTTCTCAACTTCCTTCCTAACTCCCTGTCGTCTGATTTCGGGACTTCCTCCTTTTTCCTACCTATGTCGTTGGTTCCACGACGTCTGGCTGTTCTCCTTCCCATTTCTAAATATTGTGGACGCGATCAGAAACATCCCGGACCCTGGCACCTGGGAGGCAAACGACTCTCCTCGTTTCTTTCTTGCGTCCAATCGCGTGACTGACCACCTAACTATAGAGGCCTCTATCACTGATGCCATCCTCTTCCTTTCCCTACCTTTCTGAGCCACAGAGCCAGACTCTGTGCCAGAGGCGCGATCACTGTTGCTTTGCCCAGGAAGGCCGTCTCCTCCAAGAGTACTCCAACAGGAGTACTTATTGGTAAGGGGGACAGCCACAGGTGTAATATCTAGCTCTGCTTCTTGCTCTTCTCTGTCCTGACTGTTACCCACCTATCTGTCTCCCAAGGCCCCGGAGTGTCTACCTGTTTATAGCTCCACTCTATCACCTCCTCACTCTCCTTGACCAGCCGAAGGTCGTCGAGCTGCAGCTGCAGATCCCTGAAGCGGTCCTTAAGGATGTGCAGCTTGACGCATCTGCTGCAGGTGTGGCGTGTGGTAATGCAAGTGATGATGCCAGTTTATAAACTCCAATTTAACCACATCTGAACTATTGTATTCTATTATAGGGACGTTGTGCAGGCTTTGGGCGTTGCGTTGAAGAGACTTTACAGCTGAATAAAGAAAGCCACAGAGAGACTGCACAGGCAGTACTTTTCCCTAAGGAGGAAATGATTAAAAAAAACTCAGAGTGCATGCAGTTAAGATCAAAGTTGGAGCAATAGCTCCTTAGTCATTTTTGCGTTATTTATTTATTCTGATATTTAGGGTTATTTTTTACATAGTTTCACCACACTGCTGCTGTCAAAAAAAAAAACATCGTAGAAAAGACAGTAATGTAAACCGACTGGGAATATTCAAAAACGAAGTGAGTTTACATTTCACTTGTTTTTCTTTTTCATTCTCATACTGTAATTATTCCTTTTTTAAATCACCATTCTGAATTGTGTAGGTTATGTTTTGCTCAGAAATTTGAACGCTTAATATTACAGTGTGAAGCATGTCAGGCTGAAGGGAAACAAATACAGACGTCATTGCAATCTTTGGGGGTTGATGGATTTAGTATAAAACTCAATTATCTTATGGGAGTGACTTACGTTTAAGTTGCAATGTGAGTTTCATTAATTGCGAGTGGAGTGGCATTCCGGAGTAGGTTTTTGATCTTTGACTGATTTTAAGCGGGGCCAAAGAAATACTGCGTCTCTAGGCCAGCTTTTGGATCCTTACAATACAGACACACACACACACACACACACACACACACACACACACACACACACACACTCCTACAATTCTCCGTGGAAGATCAAGAGGTGAAATCTGATGTGCTGCAGCCCAGACTGGTGATAATGCGGACTTCTTTGCCTTCTTTTTCTCGTGCTGAGGTGTGGCTTGATTAGTGACTTGAAACAGCTCGGCGACCGGATATTTCACCGCGCTGATCACCTGCTCCATGAATTTTGCCCGATTCACTGCGTAAATAAATGTGTTTGTACAGCAGCTGAAATCCCTCAGCCATCTCCGATGTAGTGAAATATTAAATCAGAATTTTTGAAATCGTATCCTCTTCCTAAGATCTGATAATAGAAGAAGCATGTGACATCCGTCATTCGCAGGACGATTAAACTGCCGGAGAGTGTGAAGAGTAGAACCACATACCTCCTTCTGTTCTTCATCTCTGGGTCACTACGATTGTCCCCTTGCTCTGAGCCTTCAGCCGCGTACGGACCCGACCGGCCTCTAAAATGTGCCTGACTGAGAGAGCGTTGAGCATCAGTATCACAGCGAAAGGGAGGAACGGAGTTAAAACCTTATCAAGCCAGGCATATCCTACTCACCCGGGTATTGTCCACGACATCACAGAACCAAGGAGCATTATCGATTATCTCTCTTGATTGAAACATGAAGTAACGTGGTTTTTTTTAAACATACCAGTATACCGGTGGGATATTTTCTAAAGGGAACCACTGCCGATTTTTTTTTTTTTTTGTTTTTTTGCCGTACAATATTTTGTATACGGCTTCTGGCAGGAAATGGCGATAAACGGCGAGTAGAAGGATGAGAAAGGTTTTGATAGAGGTCTACAAGATTATGAGAGGCATAGATAGGGTGGATAGCCATTACCTGCTTCCCAGGGCACGAATACCAAACACCGGAGGGAATATACAAAAAGTTAAGGGAGGGTGGACTAGGGGACACATCAGGGTCAGATTTTTTACACAGAGGGTTGTGGGTGCCTGGATTGACTTGCCAGGGATGGTGGTGGAGGCTAAAGCATTAGGGGTATTTCAGAGCCTCTTGGACAGTTTAGTTTAGTACTTTTTGTTTAGGAATATATGGGTTGGCACAGCATCGAGGGCCGAAGATCCTGTGCTGTGCTGTCGTATTCTAATGTCTAGTGTCTTCCTCATGGCCATATCTCCGACTGGAGCTTCGAGCCGCAGCTCCTGAGCCACTCCGGCTGGCCTGAGATGTGTCTATTTTAATGTAAGGAGTCCCACAAACACCGCAGATGAGCTTAGAACGAGGAACTATACGTGGAACTATGACGTTGTGGGTATGATAGAGATTTGGTCGTCTCAGGGACAGGAATGGCTGCTGAGCGTGACAGGCTTTAGCTATTTCAAAAAGGACAGGCAGGGAGGCCTGTGTCAAGGGATTGTGTCAAGGATACAGAAGAGAATGAAGTCATGGAGAGATTATCTTCTGAGTTAGTGTGGGTGGATGTCAGAAACCGGAAAACAGCAATAACTCCACTGGGTTTTTGTCTTGATCGCTGAATAATGACAGGGACGTCGAGGAGCAGATAAGGAGGCAAATAATGCTGAGATGACAAAGGGTTGCTGTAATGGGAAGTTTATAACCTTCCTATTATCGACTGGCATCTCCTTGGAGCAAGGGGTTTACATGAAGTGGAATTTGTTAGGCGCCATCTTACGCAATATGCAGATAAGCCAAATAGAGAGGCTGAACTCGATCTTGTTTTTGGAAGTGAATCTGGTCTGGAGTTAGATTTCTCGGTGGGAGAGCATTTTTGAGCTAGTGATCACAACTCTCTATCCTTTAACATAGCGCTGGAGAGAAATAGGAGCAAAAAATTTGGGAGAACATTTACCTGGGGAAGGGAGAAATATGATGTTATTGGGCAGGAACTTGAGAACATAAATTGGGGCTAGATATTCTCGGTGAAATGATCGGAAAAGATGTCGACAATATACAGTGAACATTTGAATCGTGTTCTTCATACGTATATTTCATTCAGGCAGGGGAAGGTTAGTGGGGTAAAAGAAACATGGTGTGAAAAGAATGTGGAAAATCTAGTCAAGAAGTAAAGGAAAACTTACGAAATCTTCAAGAAACCAAGAATTTCTAGGAAATTACAAGATTACCAGGAAGGAGCTCAAGAGCTGAAAGGGGTTATATGGGTCATGAGTAGGCCTTGGCCAATAGGAATAAGGAAAGCCCCAATGTATTGTACAAGTATGCACAGATCAAGAGGATGAGCAGTGTGAGAATATGACCAACGAGGTGCGATAGTGGAAACTTGTGCATGGGGTCGGAGGAGGTAACCAAGGTACTTAATGAATACTATGCATCAGTTTTCACCTTGGAAATTGGGGGGTGATCTAAAGACGTCTGAAATGCTTGAGACGTTAAGAAAGAGGATGTGCTATCGCATTTAAAAAACATTTACCCTTACATACTGTTCAGGACAAATTTGAACGGTTTTGATATTTGACAGCAGTAAAAACACTAAACGCTATTTTTTTTACCCGAAATTTTATTATTTTTCCTAAAGTGACTGAAAATGCTCCAAAACGAAAATATTTTTCATGATACTAAGGTACTAAGGTAGGAGGTGTTGCGGTTAATGAGGTGGGTTTTCAAAGCTTGCAGGGAGATTTATGCCGGTTAGAAGAATGGGCTGAACGTTGGCAGATGGAGTTTAATGCTGAGAAGTGTGAGGTTCTACATTTTGGCAGGAATAATCCAAATAGAACATACAGGGTAAATGGTAGGGCATTGAGGAATGCAGAGGAACAGAGAGATCTAGGAATAACAGTGCATAGTTCCCTGAAGGTGGAGTCGCATGTAGATAGGGTGGTGAAGAAGGCTTTTGGAACGCTGGCCTTTATAAATCAAAGCATTGAGTACAGAAGTTGGGATGTAATGTTAAAATTGTACAAGGTATTGATAAGGCCAAATTTGGAATATTGTGCGCAGTTCTGGTCACCGAATTATAGGAAAGATATCAATACATTAGAGAGAGTGCAGAGACGATTTACTAGGATGTTACCTGGGTTTCAGCACTTCAGTTACAGAGAAAGACTGAACAAGTTAGGTCTCTATTCATTGGAGAGTAGAAGGTTGAGGGAGGATTTGATCGAGGTATTTAAAATTTTGAGAGGGATAGATAGAGTTGACGTGAATAGGCTGTTTCCATTGAGAGTAGGGGAGATTCAAACGAGAGGACATGATTTGAGAGTTAGGGGGCAGAAGTTTAAGGGAAGCACGAGGGGGTATTTCTTTACTCAGAGAGTGATAGCCGTGTGGAATGAGCTTCCTGTAGAAGTAGTAGAGGCTAGTTGAGTTGTGTCATTTAAGGTAAAATTGGATAGGTATATGGACAGGAAAGGAGTGGAGGGTTATGGGCTGAGTGCGGGTAGGTGGGACTAGGTGAGATTAAGAGTTCGGCACGGACGAGGAGGGGCAAGATGGCCTGTTTCCGTGCTGTGATTGTTATATAGTTATATGGTTATATGGTTTATACATTTGTACAGGTGCTACAAAATTTTGTACTTTGAAGTTGCTCTGGGTCAAATTTCACCTGCATCTATTGAAATAGATTTTAGATTTTTGAAACATTAGTTCAGGATTAATCACCCATTTATGAAAGATCACCCATTTATGAAAGTCAGATAGTCTACTTGTACTTTCAAAATAGTTCTGTGATTCAAAATTTGGTATCTATGAGGGCACTTAGGGGCCGGGTCAAAATTGGCCCGGAGCATACTGTGAAGGTGCAGAATATGAACAGTATGTAAGGCTTCAGTCAGATGCGTCGCCGGAACCGAACGGGATATACTGCAGGATACTGTGGGAAGAGAGGGAGAAGATTTATGAGCCTCCGGTGATGACTTTTACATCAACAAATAGGACGGGAGAAGTACCAGAATATTAGAAGGTTGAAATTCTATTCCCTTGTTCAAGAAAGTGATTAAAGATAACCCGGAAATTATGAACCAATGAGTCTTATTTCAAGTTATTGGAGAAGATCCTGAGAGGCAGGATTTATGAGCATTTGCTGAGACATAATCTGATTAGGGGTAGAGCAGTTCGCGACTTTGGAGCCTAGTTGAGTTCTTTGAGGATGTAAAGAAACACATTGAAAAGGTAGAGCTTTGGATGTAATGCATATGGATTTCAGTAAGGAATTTGATAAGGTTCCTTATACAAGGTTCCTTTGGAACGTTAGGAGACATGAAATGCGAGGTGACTTTGCTTTAGGGATCCAAACCGGATTGTCCACAGAAACCAAAATGTGGCTGTAGATTGTTCGTATTCAGCATGGAGGTCGGTCACTAATGGTGCGCCACTGGGATTTGTTCTGAGACCCCCACTCTTCGTAACTTTTATAAATGACCTGGATGAAGAAGTGAAAGGGAGGAGTTAGTAAATTTGTTGATGCTGCAGAGGTTGGAGTTGTGGATAGAGTGGGTCCTTCAGAGGTTACAGCGCGACATCGATAGGATGCAGAACTGGGATGAGATATGGCAATTGGAGTTCAACCTAGATATGTGTGCAGCGGTTCATTACGCTAAGTCAATTTAGAAGAGAGAATGCAATATTAATGTTAGAACTCTTGGCAGTGTGGAGGATCAGCGAAATCTTCCCGTCCGTGTCAAAAGTGCACACAAAACTGCTGAGCAGGTTGACATTGTTCATATGAAGGCCTTCATCAACCATGGGACTAAGATCGAGAGGCGTGGGGTAATTTTACAGCTGGATACGACCTTGATTAGACTCCACTTGGAATACTGCGTTCAGTTATAGTCACTTCACTAGAGGAAAGATGTGGATACTATAGGAAGAGGGCAGAGAAGACTTATAAGGATGTTGTCTGGTTTGGTGAGTATACCTTACGAGAATAGGTTGAGTGAACTCGGGATTTTCTCCTTGGAGCGACAGAGGCTAAGAGATGACCCGATAAAGGTATAAAAGAGGATGAGAGGCACTGATCGTGTGGCTAGTCAGAAGCTTTTTCCTGGGCTAATATGAGGGGCATAGTTTTAAGAAGCTGGGAAGTAGATACAGAGGGGATGCCAGGGGTTTGCTTTATTCGAACAAAGAATGGTGGATTCATTGAATGCACTGCCGGCGACGGTGGCAGAGGCGTATCCAATAGGATATTTTACGAGATTCTTAAATAGATATCTGAAGCTTAGAAAAAATAGGTGGCAATGCTGTCGGGCCATTCTCGGCAGTTTCTAGAATGGGCTACATGGTTAGCAAACATTATGGTGCGAAAGGCCTGTAATGGTCTGTAGATTTCTGTGTTCTATGTTAAAGTATCGAGTTCCGTATTACAAGGAGATGTAATACACTGCAGGTTTATACACTGAAGGAATTTTAATATTCATTCCATCATCGGAAGGAGCTGGTGAGGTTAATGGCCTTCGGGATTGAATGTCGTGACTCTGCTGTGGTGAAAACGGAAAACGTCGATATTCGTTAAATGTCTCACAAGGCGTATTCAAACACAAACATAGGACGGAATCCACACACACACACACACACACACACACACACACACACACACACACACACACACACACACACAAAGCCACAGCACTACGATACCAATCTGATAGAGGCTGTGCTCCTAACTGAGAGGTTGATGGATCTAAACTAAGAACTGCTATTGCATCTATGGGCATCAGCAATTTTCATCGCTTTAGACCATGGAGCTACCAGATAATGCAAGGATGCAAGTAAACCCTCCGACTTTCAATTGACGTGATACAGGCAGGTTTCAATTTTTGACTTTGGTGGACTATTGTTTGGTTGGAAAGATTTCCCCCTGTTTGCATAGCTTGATCGTGCAATCTCTTATTGCTTTATGAAGCACCGTGTTCTTGTATATATTATTTTTTAAAAAGAGAAAAGTTTGGATATACGAGCATATTTGTCACTTTTCTTGAAGGAGTAACAGATTTAACATTTCTCGTGGATGTCTGTTCGTCCCAAATGGGGAACGGAGAAAAATTACTTTTCAATTTCTGGCAAGGAGATCGAAAGCAAACGGGCAAACAAAAGGCCGCTGATCGGGTGAGACCACGTAAGTGACTGTGACGGTTAGAATCGCAGCATTACTTTTTTTCTATGTTAGGTTTCATGAACATCAGAACTGTAGGTCCGTTCAGCGCGGCGGACGAAAATAACGGATGAAGAGAAGCAAAAAAGCAAACTTAGCCTAAGTAACATGTAGCTGACGGGCGAATATGAACATTTCTGGCAAAAAGCATCAGAGGAACACACACAGACTGTTTGAGGAACCACACAATTCAGCCAGCTTCTTTGGAGAGGAATAACGAGTCGACGTTTAGAGTTGAAACGTTTCATCATGACTAAAAATGAAGGGGGAATAAACCAGAAGATGAAGGTGGATGGAGGGAAATGAGTACAATCTGAAATGTAATAAGTGAAAACAGATTAACGGAGAACGTAGGTGGATTGTGAAGTTGGATGTAGCTGGAAGCTGGGAGGTTATAGGTGGAAAAAGCAAAGGGTTGGAGAAGAAGGAATCTGATAGGACAGGGGAGCGGACCATGGGAGAAACGGAAGGTGGTAGAGACCAGAGAGTCGATAGGCAGTCGACGAGAAGAGAGGGGGCAAGAGTATATCCGGAATAAAGAATGAAACAAAGAGATTGAAAGTGACCGGGTTTAACAAATCAATATTTATGCCGTCTGCTTGAAGGATACTCAGACGGTAAATGAGGTGTTGCTCCTCCAACTTGAGATTTGCCTCATCTTGGCATTAGAGGAGGGTATGCAGAGACAAGGCGGAAAGAGAATGGGTAATGGAATTAATATGGGCGACAAATAGGATGCCCTGCACATTACAAAGTGCTCCTATAATCTATGTCGGGGTTCATTCATGTATGGATGACCGCACTGGGACTACTGGAGTAAGGAGGTATGAGATCCAAGAGGACTTTGCTTTGAGGATCTAGAATTGGCTTGCCCACACAAGGCAAAGAGTGGTTATAGAGCGAAAATATTCTGCATAGAGGCCGGTGAACAGTAGTGTACCTTGGGGATCTGTTTGGGTCCCCTTCTATTCGTGATTTTCATAAATGATCTGAGTGAGGAAGTAGAGGGATAAGTTAGTAAACTGGTGATGATACAATGGTTGAGGGTATTATGGATAGTGTGGGGGGCTGTCAGCGTTTACCAGGGCACATTGAAGGGATGCAAAACTGGGCTGAGAATGGCAGACATTCAACCCAGATAGATGTGAGGTGGTTCATTTTGGTTGGTAAAATATGAATGCAGAATACAGCGTTAATAGTAAGGCTCTTGGCAGTGTGGAGTAACAGAGGGATTTTGGAGTCCGAGTCGTAGGACACTCAAAGCTGCTAAACAGTTTGGGTCTATGGTTACGAATGCATACGGTGCATTGACTTTCATAAACCGTGGGATTGAGTTCCAAAACCGAGAGGTAATGTTACAGCAATATTGGACCTGAGCCGACCCCATTTGGAGTACTGCGCTTACTCCTAGTCACCACAGTATAGGAAGGAGATGGAAACTATCGAAAGGGCGCAGAGGAGATTTACAAAGAAGTTACCTGGATTGGGGAGAATGCCATATGAAAATAGCTTTCGTGAACTTGGCCTTTTCTCCTTTGAGCGACCGATGCGAGTTGACCAGATAGAGGTGTATGAGATAATGAGAGACATTAATCGTGTGGATAGTCAGAGGCTTTTCTCCCAGGGCTGAAATGGAGAACACGAGAGGGCAGAGTGTTAACATGTTTGGAAGTAGTTACAGAGGAGATGTCAGCGGTAGATTTTTGACGCAGATATTGGTGATGAGTGGAATGGGCTGCCAGCGACGGTTGTAGAGGGGGATATAATAGGGTCTTTTAAGAGACTCCCGGATAGGTACATAGAGCTATAAAAAATAGATGGGTAAGGGTAAACCTAGTCAATTTCTAAAGTACATGTTCGGCGCAGCATTGCGGGCCTCCACAGTGCTGGTAGTTTTCTGCATTTCTGTGTTTCTCTGTTCACCTGATACAGTAGATGAACCCGACGGATTCACGGGTAAAGTGTTGCCTCAACTGAAAGGACTGTTTGGAGGGGGCGGCTACGTGGTGTGAGGGAGAACGAGAATGGGCAGGCGCAGTACTTCTGCTTACAAGGATAACTACTGGGATAATTACTGGGCAGAGATGTATTGTTAAAGAAATCATGGAGAGAGAGAGAGAGAGAGAGAGAGAGAGAGAGAGAGAGAGAGAGAGAGAGAGAGAGAGAGAGAGAGAGAGAGAGAGAGAGAGAGAGAGAGAGAGAGAGAGATCCCTGCAGATACCTGCAGATAGCGGTGAGTGTTGGGAGGAGATGTATGAAGGTGAAGACAGGGCAGGTGGTAGGATGAAGTTGAAAACAACGGAAATTATAAAGAATGACGAACTGGATGCTCAGGCTTATGACGTGGTAGGTAAGGGCAAGGGTAACTGTGTCCCTGTTCAGCAGGCGGGAAGATGTGTTGAGGACGGATAGCCGTGAGATTGCGAGTGAGCATAGCATCACTTGGAGAGGAAGAGTAACACCATTCGCTGAAGATGGACCCCGAAGGACACGGATAAAAGACAGATCGCAAAATTACTCAAAAAACGAGGAAATCTGCAGATGCTGCAAATTCAAGCAATAGACGCAAAATGCTGGTGGAACACAACAGGCCAGGCAGCATCTATAGGAAGAACAGTCAGGGGTGAGACCTTTGGTCAGGACTAACTGAAAAAAAAAGATAGTAAGAGATTTGAAAGTAGGAGGGGGAGGGGAAAATCCGAAAAGATAGGAAAAGACAGCAGGGAGGGGGTGAAGCTAAGAGCTGGAAAGTTGATTGGCAAAAGGGATACAGAACTGGAAAAGGAAAAGGATCATGTGACGGACGGCCTAGGGAGAAAGAAGAAGGAGGGGAACACCAGATGGAGTTGGAGAACAGGCAAAATCGATGGGCAGAGAGAAAGAGAGAGAGAGAAAAAAAAAAGAGGGGAAATAAATAAATAAGGGATGGGGTGAGAAGGGGAGGAGGGGCATTAACGAATGTTAGAGAAATCAATGTTCATACCATCAGGAAGGAGGCTACTCAGACGGAATACAGGTGTTGTTCCGCCAACCTGAGTGTGACTGTCTACTCAGCCGGAATATAAGGTGGTCATTGGGAGATCCTGCTATTTCTGGCGGACCGAGCGGAGGTTGTCAGCGAAACTGTCTCCCAGTCTGCGTCGGGTCTCAACAATATAGAAAAGGTCGCATCGGGAACATCGGACGCAGTATACCACACCAGCCGACTCACAGGCGAAGTGTCGCCTCACCAGGAACGACTGTTACCATTCGGAGATATCTATCCATGGCCTCCTGCACTGTCAAGATGAAGCCACAATCAGGCTGGAGGAACCTTATATACCGCTGGGTAGCCTCCAATCTGATGGCATGAACATTGATTTCACTTAATGCCCCTCCTCTCCTTCCACCATATATATTTATTAATCCCGTTCCTTTTTTTTCTGTCTCTGCCCCTCTCACAATTACTCTTTGCCTGTTCTCCATCTCCCTTTGGTGCTCCCCTACCCCTTTCTTTCACCCTACCGTCCCATAATCCTTTCCGTTCTCCAACTCTCTATCCCTTTTGCCAATCACCTTTCCAGTTCTTAGCATCACCCCACTCCCTCCTGTCTTTTTCTATCATTTTGGATTTCTCCATCCCCCTCCTACTTTCAAATTTCTTACTATATTTTCTTTCAATTATTCCTGACTAATTGTCTCGGCCCGAAACGTCGACTGTGCTTCCTATAGTTGCTGCCTGGCCTGCTGGGTTCCAACAGCATTTTGTGTGTGTCACAATATAACTGCATGATTTAATGGCTTGTCCCATGAATAGCGTCTGATGGTTCTGCAGCTGAATTCGAGAGAATTCCGAAGAATGACGGGTAATCTCATTGCAACATATCGAATGATGAAAGGGCATGATAGAGTTGATGTGGGGAGGATGTGTTCTTTGGAGGGAGAGTTCACGACTAAAGATCACACCTTCAGAATAGAGTGGTTTCATTTTAGAGAGAGAATGAGGCCGAATTTCTTTTGCTAGTGAATAGTGAATCCGTGGAATTCATTGGCACAGACGGCTGGGGTGTCCAAATTTTTAATGTATATTTAAGGCAGAGGTTAATAAATTCTTTTTGGTCAGGGCATGAAGGAGGCTCTAACTTGGGGATGAGTGGGATGTTGGATCAGTCACGATGAAATGTTGGAGCAGACTCGAAGAAACAATGAAATGGACTAATTTTGTTCCACGTGGGGATTTTCAGTACTGTATTTACTGTACCAAGCAAAATTAGTCATTTTCATATTTCAGATGCATTTTAATCACCAATAGTACACTGAAATGTCATGATATGCCAGACAATAATGCTTCCGTAAAGATAATAAATTAATCGTTGATTCTCAATCTGGTCAATAACTTTCCCTGATTAACACTAATCATGTGTACATTGAGATTCAGAAAGAGCTGGCTTTTGAAGCTCAAATCAAATACACTTCCAAATAATTGTTGTAAAGTTGCAAGAAGGAATAACTATGTTTGCATTTTATTTGCAAATCTCGCTTGTTTCTACAAACAAATACTTCATTCCATTCTTCAACACCTCTCTGAATTTTCTTTGTGCCAGTCCATAGATTATACAACAATACAACATTAACCTACATTGCTGCAGGATATAGGTCGGGTTACTGAAATATCTGTCTGTATAGCAATAGTTCTGACGTTGCCCGGTCAAAGAATGTACGACAGAAGGCATCCAAAATAATATAAAGTTGGCCGAAAGAGCAAACACCAGAATCATTGACTTACTCTGGTTTACCACCTCGGGATCATTCCGATTGTCGCTGCATCTCTGAAGTACCTGTTGAACTCTATTTGTCGCTATAATCCGTTTCACGGTTGAAACATTGAATAACAGAATTAAACAGGTTATCATTAACGGTGTTGTGATGCTGTCAAATACCTCGCCAGCTTTCCATATGGGTGACGTGAAGTATTCAGCTACAATGTTACATCCCCATCGATCTACTGCAAAGTAACGTGGAATGGCTTTGGCACAACACGCTGCACTCACTGTTACGACCACCACAGTCGCTGTTTTCTCTGTGCAGTGTCGGTTCCGCAACTTCTGACAGCAGATGGCGACACAACGATCGAGGGTGAAAGCAACCGTCAACCAAACGGAGCAGTCCCTGGTTGCGATACTGACGACGGGTAATACAGAGTACGCCGGAGTTACGAGCAAGAATTTCACCAACAAGTAAATGTAATTTATATTTTGTAATATAATGACTACCATCAGATCGGCTGCCGCCATGGCCATCAGGTAGAGAGTGGTGCAATTGTCCAGACCGCATTTCCCGCGGGACAGGATCACAATTGCCGTTATATTCACTGAAATAAATTACATTAAAAATATATTTACTATCAGTTAACGCAGAATTATTATTGTGGTCTTATTTTGGTATTGTGTATATTTGTTCATTGGGCCATTGTCTGGATTCAGTGTAAAGTCCACTTGCGTTGAAGAAGATGCCAATGATCCGATCGATTTGATTCTGCGTTGTAATACAGATTTTATATCTCAGCTGTTTCACATTCTCAATTTAACAATCCGAAGGAAAGCGGGATGCTGACAGCCGGGCGCCCTCGGGCGGTTCTGTTAAGTAGTGAACAAAGGCTGGCTACCAGTCCCTTAAGGCAGACAACCCCAATAGGCGGACCGCGGGCCAGGTCCGGAATGGGACAACCAAATGTCTGGCACGCGCCGACCCATTGGTGCTTAAGTGAACGCACCAGTCATAACATGTAAATAAAACGCGCGGCGCTTTAATTCATTTTAACCTCATCCCACACCGTACAGTTGACCTACGCCCCCGTAGAGGCCACGACCTTCTACGCGCTCCACACAATCCTCGATTAGAAAGCGGCACGCGACAGCTACCCGCCTGTCATCGAAGAAACGCATCTGTCATCTAAGCGAGTTGTTACCAGCATAAGTCACGAAACCTAAATGAAAAACAACATGGTCTGCGCGTAAAAGAGCAAAGTCGACCAGGAAGAGAGCGCAACAGCTGCATCGTTGTATGTGTCTTGGAATCTTGCCAAAGCTAAGAAGCCATTCGCTGATGCCGAGTTGATTAAAACGTGTGCAATTGATATAGTTGGCGAAAGATTAAGTTATGATGAGAAAACCAAGAAAACGGTTGTGGAGCTATTAAAGACGGTGCCATTGTCGGCTAACAGGGCAACAAGAAGAGTAGAAGTTTTAGCGGATTGTTTTTCCAGTCTACTCATCGATTTGGAGAAAGCAGAAGCCATATCACTAGCCATATACTCGCCCTGTGCCGAACCGATATGGAAGAGCAATCTGTGTTCGGAAGATTTTTTGATAGGAAGAACTTCGTGTAAGAGCTTCTTTGCTTGCTCCTCTGCCTGGGCACACAACTGGGGAAATAATTTTAACAAATTGACACAGTTATTTGAGAAGAATGGCTTGGATGTGAGCAAAATTGTGGCCGTTGTCACCGATGGGGCTCCGTCGTTGGTGGGACAACACAAGGGCTTGTTAAGCAGGTGTGCCGCTGTTAACCCAGCACTCTTGGTATTTCATTGTATTACTCACAGATCAGTGTTCTGCACTACCCTGTGTGTGGAAATGAAAGATTCGATTGATAGTGTGTCGAGACTTCTAAATTTCATTCGTGAGTCTTCTAGTTTGCAATATCGCCTTTTCAGAACATTGCTGGAGAAAATGTCAGCGGAATACAAAGATCTTTTGCTGCATAATGATGCTTGCTGGCTGAGCAAAGGCCGTGTGTTAGAGAGGGTGTGCGACCCGCGCGATGAGCTTGTGTCATTTTTATCCAACCTGCTGAGCCAAAAAAAAAACAACAAAGATTTAAGAGGTTTTTAAGTGACGACAAGATGATGCCACATGTTCTTTTTTTTTTGTGTGTGGCATCATGCCTCATCTAAATCAACTTAATCTGCAATTACAAGGCAACAACCACATGGCTGCGGTCACGTACGAGGCGATTGAAGCTTTCCGGTCGAAGATGAACCTTCGGAAGAGAGACATTCACGGGAGAAATTTGCAGTTTCCACATCTGCGGGAGAATTGCGAGAATAATGAAATGCGGGTGGATCCAAAGATGACGCATTTCGTGACGAGCCTGAAAACGTCAGGGAACGATTCTCCCATCAACTCTTAGGTGACATCCTGCTGTTCCTGAGACAGCCGTTCTCCGCTTTGGTTGATGCCCAGTGGACTACAGAGGCCAAACGGCTGGTGCCTTCCATAGATGAGGCAACTCTTCAGATGGAGGTCTTGGAAATGGGAACATCTGATTTGCACAATGCACAACACAAGGACGTTGGGGTGAGTGACTTTTGGATCAACGTGGATTCCCAAGCTCAATTCAAAAACACGAGAGCGATTACAAGTTCCTAGTCACAGTGTTCCCCTCCACGTACATACCTCTATCAAGAATCATGACAGAAACAGACTCTCCAATGCACATCATGGGCAGTGCCTCAGTATTGCCACAACGGAATAGAGGGCCGACATTAGAAGGGTTGCCTCATCCCATCGCTGTCACTTCTTTCACTGATTAGTGACTGAACCAATTTATTTTTGTCCATTTGTCAATCTTACTGTGGTACAATAATACTACAACAACATTACGGATAGACATACAGACATACTCTATTGATCCCGAGGGAAATTGGGTTTCATTACAGCCGCACCAAGAATAGTGAAGAAATATAGCAACATTTAACCATAAATAATAATAAGTTAATCATGCCAAGTGGAAGTAAGTCCAGGACCAGCCTATTGGCACAGGGTGTCTGACACTCCGAGGGAGGAGTTGTATAGTTTGAAGGCAAAGCTGGGAATGACTTCCTATGACACTCAGTGTTACATCTCGGTGGAATGAGTCGCTGACTGAATGTACTCCTGTGCCTAACCGGTACATTGTGGAGTGGAAGGGAGTCATTGTCCAATATGGCATACAACTTGGACAGCATCCTCTTTTCAGACACCACCGTCAGAGAGTTCAGTTCCACCCCCGCAACATCACTGGCCTTACGAATGAGTTTGTTGATTCTGTTGGTGTCTGCTACCCTCAGCCGGCTGCCCCAGCACACACAGCAAACATGATAGCACTGGCCACCACAGACTCGTGGAATATCCTCAGCATCATCCGGCAGATGTTAAAGGACCTCAGTCTCCTCAGGAAATAGAGACGGCTCTGTCACTTCTTGTAGACAGCCTCAGAGTTCTTTGACTTATAATTTCATGTAAATCTACACTTCATGCTTCAAATGCTACATAGCTTAATTAAAAAGAACAAATAGATTAAATGAGAGAACAGAAACAGTGGAAAAGGCAGTACTACTGAAACTCCTTGTGTGGAAGAGAAGTGGTGGAGACTACCATGCTTACAGTGTGTGTGTGTGTGTGTGTGTGTGTGTGTGTGTGTGTGTGTGTGTGTGTGTGTGTCTGTGTGTGTGTGTGTGTGTGTGTGTGTGTGTGTGTGTGTGTGTGTGTGTGTGTGTCTGTCTGTCTGTCTGTCTGAGTGTCTGTCTGTCTGTCTGTCCCAGATGAGTTTTCAATGTGACAGCTGACAGTTGTGATAGCTAGAGTCATGAGTAAATACTACTACTAGATAGCTAGAGTCATAAATAAATACTGCTAATACTACTATTATTATTATTATTATTATTATTATTATTATTATTATTATTATTATTAATAATAATAATAATAACAACAGCAACAACAACGTCTGCTCTTAAAACAACTTACTGGCGCAATGAAAAATAACCCTGAACGTTTTGGCCTTTGGCTTGGCATATTTGATATTATTTAGCCCTTGTGGAAAACTAATTGGGGATCCCTGTTATACACCTAACAGGTCACCTCTCATCTTCCATCGCTCCAAGGAGGAAAGGCCAAGTTCACTCAACATATTTCCATAAGGCATGCTCTCCAATCCAAGTACATCTTCTAAGATAAAAAAAATAAAGAGAAACCGCAAATTAATCATCAAAACATCGTCCTACCAATTTTTTTAAATGATGTATAAAATTGTAACAACATGCATTTTGCAACTAATGACCATTCGCTTCGATAACTACAGTAGACTCACAAAAGGGGGGAAAAGGTGAGGCAACCGCATGAAAGGACGTAAAGAACAACCAGCATTACAACGGCTCGCCGTTTGTCGCCGTCGCTGGTGCTGGTGTCCGCCCTGGTTCCGCGGTTGTTTCAGATGTAGCACAAACATCACTGGAATCATGTGAAATGGAGGCAGACGAGCCTTATGATCTTGCGGATGTAAGCAAAGATGGTGGTGAACCGCAGTGCAGAGGAATGCCTCTCACAACTGAACACTGAAGACCCAGTACGAAGTCTTTAAGTACAGACGATCCGTGAATGAATGTTGCAGGCAATGATTGGCAGTCTGATTTTTAAAGGGGCGGAGGTATCAAACCGTACTCCCGGGTAGTGGACTGCCGAAACCTGGTTGACGCCTTTCTCCTGTCGAGACAATGGTAAGTAGCTCTTTCCTGCAGGGTACTTGATGTAAATCTTCATCCTCTCTTGAATCATTCTATGCAGAGCATTCTGTTGTATGGTCAGACGCCACATTAGGGCTAGGAACCTGTAATTACATTTGAGTTGACTGTCCACTCACTGTGCTTCATTTCCTCAGCCTGATCACTTAAATCACTTACCTTTTGCACTCTATGTCTGACTAACAGTAGGTAATCAATGCAGTTAAATGTGGGGAAACAAGTTCGGGAATCCACGCTTCCGACTCGCTGGCAAGTGCGTCGGGAAAATCAGTTGGCCTTTGTAAATGCCCTCTAAGTGACAGTGAAATGGTAAACTGACGTGATTTCCATGTCACAGCTTTTCCATCCCGTTGGACATCGCTCCAGTAAGATTGAAAAAAGAATAATTTTCAAAATTACACGTGTTTCTCACTGATAGTCTCCTTGTGAAATCGGATCGAATAAAGTCGCAACATCTGGCACAGCGGCAGATGAGCGATATATACAATGGATTGCAAAGGTTTGGGCAACGCTGATCAAACTTTATGTTACTGTAAATATCTAAGCCAGTAAAAGGTTACCTAATTTCTAAAAGGCATAAAGTTGAATATGACACATTTCTGTAATATTTTAAGCTAGACTACTTCTGTATTAATATCATCTTTCACAGTTTCAAAATAACAAAAAAAAGGGCCCAAAGCAAAAGTTTCGGCACCGTATATTGTCAATACTTAGTAACACACCCTTTGGCAATTATCACAACTTCTAAACACTTTCTGTAGATAGAAAAGTGTCTTTCAATTCCTGTTTAGGGGATTTTCGCCAATTCCTCCTTGCAAAATGCTTCTAGTTCTGTGAGATTTTTGGGCCATCCTGTATGCACTTCTTTTTTGACGTCTATCCACAGATTTTCGTTGATGTTCAGGTCGGGGGATTGTGAAGGTCATGGGAAAATCTTCACCTTAAGTCTCTTTATGTAGTCCATTGTGGATTTTGTTGTGTGTTTAGAATCAATATCCTGTTGTAGTTGCTTTCTTCTTTTCATCTTCAGCTTTTCTTTACAGACGGTGTGATGTTTGCGTCCAGAATTGACTGGTATTTAATTGAATTCATTTCTCCCTCTACCAGTGAAATGTTCCTCGTGCCGCTGGCTGCAGCACAAGCCCAAAAGCATAATCGATCCACCCCCGCGCTTAACAGTTCGAGAGGTGCTCTTTTCCTGAAATTCTGCACCATTTTTCATTGCTCATTGCGGCCAAGAAGTTTTATTTTAATTCATCAATCCACAGGACTTGTTTCCAAACTGTATCAGGCTTGTTTAGATGTTCTTTCGCAAACATCCGACGCTGAAGTTTGTGATGAGGACGCCGGAAATGATTTTTCTCTGATAACTCTTCCATGAAGGTCATGTTTGTGTACGTGTCACTGCAAAGTAGGGCAGCGCAGCACCACTCCGGACTCTGCTAAATCTTCCTGAATGTCTTTTGCAGTCAAACTGGAGTTTTGATTTGCCTTTCTAGCAATAGTACGGGATGTTCTCTCGGAAAGTTTTCTTGGTCTTCCGGAACCGCACTTGACCTACACCGTTCATGTTAATTGCTTTACTTAATTACATTACGAATTGAGGAAATGGCTACATGAAAAAATTTGATACCTTCTTATAGCCTTCTCCTGCTTTGTGCGGATTATTTATTTTACTTTTCAGAGTGTTAGACTGCTGCGTAGAGGGGCCCACTGCTGCTGATAGCTGGGACAAGGTTTGAGGAGTCAGGGTATTTATACATTTAAATCACCTGGACTTTCCTAACGATGACTGTAAACAACTCATAGCCCTAACAAGCTAATTAAGGTCTGAGTCTTGATAAAAGTTATCTGAGAGCTCAAATCTTTTTGGGGTGCCCAAAATTTTGCATGACGCTCCTTTCCTTTCCCTTTTTCCCAGTCTAAAGTTGTACAAAACAGACTAATACACCAATACACTAATCTTGCTTAAAATGTTGAAAAGAATGTTTCATCTTTAGTTTTCTGACTTTTGGGGATCAGTTCGTCTTCTACTCACATAATTATTCACAGTAATAGAAATTTTGACCAAGGGTGCCCAAACATTAGCATGTCGCTACAGGGACAACCGGACAAATAAACAGGCAATATATATTCATGCTATGTGGTTGCAGCCATGGTAATTCTTACTCGGGAATGTATGTTCTCACTCATGGTGGGAGATTCTTACTCAGGAATGGAGATGTTACTCAGTGATGGCGGCTCTTAGGCAGAGGATGGACATTCTTAGTGATTGAGATTCATATTCAGTGATGGGGCTTCTTACTCGGGGATGCACATTCATAATCTGGGATAGAAATTCCTACACAGGCCTGGACAGTATTTCTCAGGGATATCGACCATTACACGGTGATGGAGATTCTTAATCTGGGGTGGAGATTCTTACTCAAGGATAGGATTTCTTACTCAGGGATGCAGATGGTTACTCAGAGAGAACGATACGGTAGGGCGGGAAAGGGATAATACGATTGCAGAGAGACTGGAAGACAGAGTGCAAGATGTGAGATTGACTGGGACAAGAGACATTTGGAAGATAGAGAGACTCGGAGCCTGAGAGAGGCTGGAAGAGAGAAAGAGGATTGAAGAGTTACAGCCCGAGATGTTACTATTTTTCAAGATGCTTGTTGGCCTGCTAAATTCTTACAAAGGTACAACTGGGTGAATTAGAATGTTGACTGACGTGCTGCATTATGTGCTTCGAAAGGAAGCATTTGAAGGACTTACAACTAATGATGCCATCGGAGAATTTCAAGTTTCTCTTGTCAACTACACAGTTGCATTCAATCATATGTAAACCCAGAGGCCAGACCACATGTGGAACATGCGCATGACGAAATTTGGATTAAGGCAACTTTTCAAGTGGATCTATCGACAATGGATTTGTAATAAAGGCAGGAGAGTAAAAGTTTACGAAAGGTGAACGATTTCTGTGATGCACAAGACAAGACCCTTCCATTCATAAATTAAATCAAGGACGTGTGATTTTTCATTTTTAAATCCAAGGATTCATAGTATGCATTTTAAAAAAGAAAAGGATTTAAAGTGCCACGCAGTTTTCAAGCACTTGTTCAGAGCAGTGATTCGTACGTGCAGGTGTGAAGAATAAGCAGAGCGAAATTTTGTTGGTCGCTGAATTAGTGTCAGAGGATTGGAGGGTGGTAATATTATTTAATTCTTCACGAAACGGAGTCGGGATAACCATGAACGTTATAGTCCAATGAGTCTTCCTTCTTTGGTGGGTAAACTATTGAAATAAATTGGAGACAGGGTTTATGAGAATTTAGAGAATCATAACCAGATTACGTTTCGTCAGCATGGCTCTGTGAGCGGCCGGTCGTGTCTCAGGAGCCTGATTGAATAATGTGACGATGAGGCAAAGCACATCGATAAAGGTATAGAAATTGATCTGGTACAAATAGATTTTAGGAAGGCACTTGATAAGTTTCACTGTGGTAAGCTCCTTCAGAAGGTCAGAAGACATGGTATGAAGACAAGTTGGCTGGAAGATACAGAATTAACGTTTCCATGTCAGGTAGAGGATAGTTGAACATGGAGCACCTTCTCCATAGAGTTTGTTGACCGTGACTTTGTGCAGTGATCTGTTCTGGGACTATGACTGTTGCTTTTATGATTCTATAAATGAATTGGACGCTGAAGTGGAAGGGCGGAATTAGTAAGAGTGTTTAATGATATGGATGTTGTTGGAGATATGGATTTGTGTATTGCGTGGAAGATTGTCGTAGATAACAACAGGACATTGAAGTTCAATTTCAAATTTAGGTTTAACTGTCATTTAGTCATAGACGAATATCATCATACGAAACAGCGTTCCTCTGGTCCGAGGTAAAAAACACATTACCAACAAGACACAGCATACGACAGGGAGAACATAGGACATAATGGTACAGAAACACACACACACACACACACACACACACACACACACACCCACATACACACACACAAACACACACACACACACACACACACACACACACACACACACACACACACACACACACACACACAGCCGCAGAGCAGATAGTATGCCCAAGAAGCATGACTGTAAATTGCTCTACTCCAGTTGTTCTTTCACTGAGCGAACACTGGAAGGCAGCGCAGAACGAACATCAGAAGGTGTCCTTTTTTTGACATGGGCAGGAATGTCATTTCCTCCCTCTAGCAGTAATCTGCAGTACATCCCGCCAGGTCCTGGGGTGTCATCCACTTTACTGCACTTCAACAGATCAAAAGAGGTAACTCCTTAGTAGTTTTGTACTGATAGAAATTTTAAAACTAGCATTGTGGATAAGTACTGTACAGGAAAGGAAAGGTTTAGTAACAGATTCCAACAGCAGGTGAATGTGTCTTCATCTCTTGTGGCCACTTGGCTGAGATATACATTGAACCGGTCAAGTTTTACAGGAGGTGGCACTATTTTGATGGGAACCATCGGCCTGGAAGGACCAGTGTCAATACCAAAAATGCAGAATCGACGATAATACACTACATAAATTACGCCTGACCTGGTATGTTTCTTGAAATGTTTAATTCAGTTCTGTTTAGCTTTCTATACCAAGGATATTTTGTGCTGGAAGAGTAAGAGGAGATTCACCAGGATTGTGGAAGATCCCAGTCCATAACTCCCTGAAAGCGTCTGCATGTGGTGATGGGATGGTAAAGGAGGTGTTGGTCCTACTTTTCCTCAGTAGCCGAGGCACTGAGTTCTAGTGTCAGGTCGTTATGTTACAGTTTTGTAAAATTCTTGTTTCATCGCTTCTGAAGTGTTGCAATTTTATTATCGGAAAAATGTGAAAGTTTTGACGCTGAGCTGTTTACCAGGTTGCTGCCTTGATAAGCAGAGATTGAAGAACAGGGACTGTTTTATTTTCTGGAGCGGTTGAGGCTGAGAGAGGTCTGATAGAAATTTATCGGAATATGAGGGGCACCGACAGAGTGGCTGTTTTTAAGGAGGAACTAATACCAGAGAGCATGTATTTAATGAGAAAGGGGGAACACAAGCTCATAAGTCCATTTTGCACTATTTATGTATTTTGTAATTTATTGTAATTTTGCATCTTTTTCCTAGACTGCTGCAGTGAAAAATAAAACAGCGTATGTTAGACAGTAATGTTAAACATGACTCGGAATGTTTAAAGGAGATATGTGCTACAACTTTTCTTTTCATTCTCGGAGTGGTGGTGTCTGGAATGTATGTCTGGGGTCGTGGTGGAGGCAGATGCGATAGTGAGTATTAAATACCACATAAATGTGCAGAGAATGGAGGAATATGGACCTTGAGTGGTGAGAAGGGATCGGTTTAGTAAGGCATGAAATGACCAGTTCAATTGGTTCAGAACAACATTGTGAGGGGAAGGGCGTGTTGGCCCACTGTACGGTTCGATGTTGGTGAGACGACCCTGGAAGACTGTGTGCATCTCCTGTGGCCGTCTCAGGAAGGACGTGACTAATGCAGCAAGGCTTCACGGCTTTTGTTTCCAGGACTGGAGGAGTCGAGTCAGAAGGAGACTTGATATTGACTGACTGTCCACTGGTCCCAGTACTCAGGGTGGTGCAATATTGATTCTTCCCCCCCCCCTCTCTCGATGGGATTATTCTCTCCTTCATTCCCTTGTTCCCTATGTCCAACGCAGTGACTTCCCTCCTGGTCAAAATTCCTGCAGGCGGAACAAGGCCTACACCTCCTCCCCCACAATCATTCAAGGCCCCAAACGGTCCTTCCAGCAGATGCGGCACTTTACTTGTGAGTTTACCGGGCAGTCCCGATTCTTTCCTATCTGCCAACACGGATTACGGTGTGTTTTGTCGAGAACCATTACTCAGCCCGCTGCAAGAGACGAGATTTCTCATTTGCCCCACCACCCATTCCCATTCTGACATGTCTGCCTGTGGCCATCATGAGTCAAAACCCAGTGTGGAAAAGCAACTCCTCGTGTTCCGTAGAGGATAAGCTCCAATCTGATAGTGTACAGATCAATCACACACCAAAGAAAATATGCAGGAGATGGACATCTGAGCAACACACACAAAATGCTGGAGGAAATCAGCAGGCCAGGAGGCATCGCTGGACCGCAGTATAATCGAAGTTTCGGGATGAGGCCCTTCAGAAGGACTGGAGAAAAATAAAAGCTGAGGGGTCGATTTAAATAGTGGGGGAGGGGAGAGAGTAACAGAAGGTGATAGGTGAAACCAGAAGGGAGAGTGTGTGAAATAAATAGCAGGGAAGTTGATTGGTGAGAGATATAGGGCAGAGAATGGGGACTCTAATACGTGAGGTTGGAAAACCACGGAAGAAAGAAAAGTGTGAGGGGTAACAGAGGGAGGTGATTGGCAGGTAAGAAAACCGGGTGAGACGGGGATGGGTACTGGTGAAGGAGAGGGCGGCTGGGCATTATCAGAAATTTGTGAGATCTATATGTATGCCATCAGTTTGTAGGCCACACAGACGGAATATGAGGTGTTGTTCCTCAAGCATGTGTGGCCATATCATGACAGTAGAGGAGGCTAGAGACCGAAATATCGGACTGGGAGTGGGAAGTGGAATTAAAATGAGTGGCCATTGGAGATCCGACTTCTGCTGGCGGATGCAGCGCAGGTGTAAGGTGTTGATATTTGAAACCAGACACATAAGAGTCTATAAGACCATAAGATATAGGGGCAGAAGTCGGCCATTCGGGCAACCAAGTCTGCTCCACCATTCAGTCATCAGCTGACCCAATTCTGCCAGTCATCCCCACTCCCCTGCATTTCTTAACCCTATACCTTTTGGTGACCTGGCTAATCAAGAACCTACCTATCCCTACCTTAAATCCACCCAAGGACTTGGCCTCCACAGCCGCTGGTGGCAACAGATTCCACAAATTTGCTACACTCTGACTAAAGTAATTGCTCCGTATCGGCTTTAATGGACGTTCTTCAATCCTGAAGTCCTGCCGTCTTAAAGCTAGACTCGCCTACCATGGGAAATAACTTTGCCATATCTAATTTGTTCAGTCCTTTTTATGTTTGAAATGTTTCTATGAGATCGCGTCTCATTCTCCTGAACTCCAGGGAATTCAGCTCAAGAGGTGCCAGACGTTTCTGATACAGTAACCCTTTCATTCCTGGAATCATTCTTGTGAATCTTCTCTGAACCCTCTCCAATGTCAGTAGATCATCTCTAAAATAAGGAGACCAAAACTGCGTGCAATAACTCAAATGTGGTCTCACTAGTGTTTTACAGAGCCTCAGCATCGCATCCCTGCTCTTATGTTCTATACTTCTAGAACTGAATGCCAAAAATACGTTTGCCTTCTCCACAACCGATCTAACCTGGAGGTTAATCATTAGGGTATCCTGCACAAGGACTCCCAAGTCCCTTTGCGTTTCTGCATTTTGAATTTCCTCCTTATCTAAAAAATAGTTTGCTTGTTTAATTCTTCCATCAAAGTTCATGACCATACACTTACAACATTGTATTTTATTTGCCACTTCGTTGCTCATTCCTCTAAATGATCCAGGTCCAGGCTTCCTGTGTGCACCATTCTATCCGCTCCTCCACCTATCTTTGTATCATCGGCATATATATTCACAAATCCATTAATCCTGCCGTCCAAATCATTGAAGAACGTCGTAAAAAGCAACGGTCACAACACCGACCGCTGTGAAACTCCAGTGCCAAACGGTAGCCAGCAAATATAGGATCCGTTTATTCCCACCCTCTGTTTCCTGCCGATCCGCCAATGCTCCACCTATGCTACTTATCCCCTGAAATTCCATGGGTTCTTACCTTACTAAGCAGCCTCATATGCAGCACCTAGACCATGGCTTTCTGAAAATCCAAATACACCAGATCTACAGCATCTCCTTTGTCTACCTTGCTTGTCATTTCCTCAAAAATGCAGTAGGTTACTCAGGAAGCGTTTTCCTTTCAGGAAACCATTCTTATCTTGCAATGAACCTCCAGGTACTCCTTAATCTCATCCCTATCAATCGATTCCAACAACTTCCCAACCACTAACGTCAGATTAACAGGTCGATAGTTTCCTTTTTGCTGCCTCCCAACCTTATGAAATACCCGAGTAGCATTTGCGTTTCGTCAGTCTTCCCTTAGAATAACAGAATCGATAGATTTTTGAAAGATCATTGTTAACGCCTGCACAATCTCTCCAGCTGATTCCCTCGGAACCCAGCCGAGCATTGCATCAGGTCTAGGAGAATTATTCGTCCTCAGACCATCTAACTACCTGAGCACCTTCTCAGTCATAATTGTCAGTGCACGTACTTCACTTCCCTTATATTCCTGAATGCCCGGTATATTGTACATGTTTTCCACTGTGAAGAATGATGAAAAATACGCATTCAGTTCCTCTGCCATCTCTGCATCTCTCATAACGGTATCAGTAGCGTATTTTTCTATTGGTGCTATATCTTACTTCTACTCTTTATATAACTTAATAGACTTTAATATTAGTCACCAGATTCCTTTCACAATTCACCTTTTCCTTGCTAATGAACTTCTTATTTTCATTCTGCAAGCTTTTTAAAAGCTTCCAAATCCCTTCACGTCCCACTCGCTTTGGCTTCCTTGTATGCCCTCTCTTTTGCTTTTACTTCGGCACTGACTTTACTTGCTGCCAAGGTAGTGTCCTTCTTCCATTCGAACATTTCTTATTTGGAATATTTCTGTCTTGCACTTCCATCATTTTGGTAGAAACTTTAGCCATTGCTGTTCCGCCGTCCTTCCTGCTAACGTCCCTTATTCAGTCAACCTTGGTCAGTTTCATTGTAATTTCGGATACATACTCGATCATATTATGATTGCTGTTCCCTTTGTGTTACTGAACTTTATGCTCTCTTATCACTCAAGGTCATTGTGCTACAGCCAGTAACGCACAGCCGAACCCCTAGCTCCAAACAAAACTGTTCTAAAAAGCTGACCCTTCGATATCCTACAGATTTTCTCTCTTGAGGTCCAGTACTGGCTTGGTTTTCCCAATCCACTTTCACGTTAAAATCTCAAACGATTATCATGACATTACCCTTAGAACATAGAACCATAGAACATTACAGCACAGAAATAGGCCTTTATGCCCTTTTTGGCGGTGCCGAACTATTTTTTTGCCCAGTCCCATTGACCTGTACTTGGCCCCCATATCCTTCCATACACCTCTCATCCATGTACCTGTCCAAGTTTCTCTTAAATGTTAAAAGTGTGCCCGCATTTACCACTTCATCTTACATCTTATTCCACACTCCCACCACTCACTGTGTGAAGAAGCCCCCCCAATGTTCCCTTTAAACTTCTCTCTTAACCCATGTCCGCTGATTTTTTTTTTCTCTCTCATCGCCTCAGTGGAAAAAGCCCACTTGCATTTACTCTATCTATATCCATCATAGTTTTATATACCACTATCAAGTCTCCCCTCATTCCTCTACGTTCCAGGGAATAAAATCCTAACCAATTTAACCTTTCTCTGTAACTCAGTTTCTCAATTCATGGCAACATCCTTGTAAACCTTCTCTGCACTCTTTCAACCTTATTATTATCCTTCCTGTCATTCGCTGAATAATACTGCACACAGTACTCCAAATTCGGCCTCGCCAATGCTTTATAAAACCTGAACATAACATTCTGACTCTTAAACACAATACTTTGATTTATAAAGGTCAATGTACCAAAAGCTGTCTTTACTACCCTAACTACCTGTGACGCCACTGTTAGGGAATTTTGTTTCTATATTCCGCGATCCCTCTGTTCTAATGCACTCCTCAGTGCCCTATCATTTACCTTGTATGTTCTACCTTGGTTTGTCCTTCCAAAGTACAATACTTCACACTTGACTGTATTAAATTCCATTTGCCATTTTTAGGCCATTTTTCCAGCTGGTCCAGATCCCCCTACAAGCTTTGAAAATTTTCCTCACTATCCACTACACCTCCAAACTTTGTATCATCAGCAAATTTGCTGATTCAATTTACCACATTATCATTCAGATCATTGATATAGATGACAAATAACAATGGACCCAGCACTGATCGTTGTGGCACACCACTGGTTACAGGCCTCCACTAAGAGAAGCAATCCTCCACTACCACTGTCTGACTTCCCCCATTTAGCCAATATCTAATCCAATATAGTACCTCACCATGTATACCTAGTGACTGAATCTTCCTAACTACCATATAACCATATAACCATATAACAATCCCCGCACGGAAACAGGCCATCTTGGCCCTCCTAGTCCGTGCCGAACCCTTAATCTCACTTAGTCCCACCTACCCGCACTCAGCCCATAACCCTCCACACCTTTCCTGTCCATATACCTATCCAATTTTACCTTAAATGACACAACTGAACTGGCCTCTACTACTTCTACAGGAAGCTCATTCCACACAGCTATCACTCTTTGAGTAAAGAAATACCCCCTCGTGTTTCCCTTAAACCTCTGCCCCCTAACTCTCAAATCATGTCCTCTAGTTTGAATCTCCCCTACCCTCCCATGCGGGACTTTGTCAAAGGCCTTACTGAAGTCCATGTAGACAGCATCCACTGCCTTCCCTTCTGAAATGTGTTTTCTATCACCTGCTTTAATTTGTAATCCACATTCCGGTTGCTGTTTGGAGGACTGTATACAACTGCCATTAGGTTCCTTTTACCCTTTTCATTTCAGTACAATCCATAGAGACTCGGTGTTCCGATCCAATGCAATCCCTTTCCAACTATTTAATATTATTTCTTGTACACAGGGACTCATCACTTGCTCGGCCTACTAACCTATGTTTCCAATGCACCGCATATCCACCTTATTCCACTGAGATGTCACACTGAGCGTCATAGGAAGTCATTCCTACCTGTGGCTATAAAACTTTACAACTCCTCCCTCGGAGTGTCAGACACCCTGTGCCAATAGGCTGGTATTGGACTTACTTCCACTTGGCATGATTAACTTATTATTTATCGTTTATTTATTTATTTATTTATTATGGTTTTATATGGTTATATTTCTTCACTATTCTTGGTTGGTGCGGCTGTAACGAACCTCAATTCCCCTCGGGATCAATAAAGTACCTTCTCACCTTCCCAGAGTGCTGCCCGTCCACAGCACTGGGACAACTTTTGACAAAGTGGCATTGACAATCGCCCTGCCGGAGAACTGCCCGTTCTCAGCACTGGAACAAATCTCTAGAAAGTCCCATTAAAACCGTCCCGGTCACATCTTCTCGGAGAGCTGCCTGTCCCCGGCACTGAAAGAAATCTGCATAAAGTCCCATTAAACACCCCCCCCATCCCCAGTCATCCCTTTCTGGATAGCTACCAGTTCCCAGCACTAGGAGATCTCCTGACAAAGTCACATTAAAAATCTCCCGGTCAAACCTTTCCGGAGCAGTTCCTGCCCCAGCACTGGGCAAATCTGGACATGGTGTCATTGAAGACAACAAGTTCGCGTCGGTCAAAGGAGTTAGAGGACGGGCAGATATTTAGTTTCGCCTGTCATTAAATCTGAAAGAAATAAATCAGAATGTTGAATCGACAGCATCGATATCTCTGTACAATATATTTGTAGTATGATCAAGTTGGAAGAGGGGTCTTACAATAAAATGTGTATTCACTATAAATAAGTACTTCAATTGAACCATTTGTCAAATACCGAATATTGAAGTAAACTATGCCATTGCAGATTGTGAAATTGCGTTGAATCAACTGTTTTTACCATTCTTCTCAAGAGTATAAATTCTTCATGCACTTTGTGCTTTTTGACTCTACCGAGAGGGTCACGAACAAAATGGCTATTTCTGATAATGAATAAACACATTCGTATCCACGACAGCCTCCAATTTTCTCAGTGACTTAATCACAGTTAGAGGACCTACCACTAACATAGGCAGCAAGGTCAGCAGTCTAGTCGAGGTGTGACTGTGTTTTAATGATATCAACCCGCATGTGTCAAAGTACACGGCGGAGAGCTGAGAATATGTCCTGTATGCACGCATATGTGCCTGTGTGTACGTCTGTGTTCATGCATCCCAAATCTTGTGCACATCCTCAAATCAACAGACACACCCAAGCCTATGCTTACTTCGACATCCTTAAACGCAGACTCAACCCCAAAGCATATAATTCTCCAAAATTCACCAACGTCTTATCCAACTCCAAAATAACTTCCCATCTCCTGTACTCTGATTCATGAAGTCCAATGTGCCAAAAACTCTCTATACGATCGTATCTACATGTGAAGCCACTTTCAAGTAATTATGAATTTGTGTTCCCAAATACCTCTATTCTATCGACTCCTCGGGACCCTGCTGCTCACCGTGTCTTCGTGCACCCACAAATTACTGCGAACACCGAATCCAATAGTTTGAATATGAAATCATGTTTCTTGAATTTCCAACAGTTAAGCCTAAATGGTGGCAACCTGCTCTGTTGTATTATCTGAAAAATGGTTGACAGATCGTTCTTTTTTATCGTAACCAATAATCCAGGTACAAAACCAGCCACACCAACATGCCAGTTGAATCAGATTTTAATCATTCTGTAAAAGTGGTTAACATATCATAATAATGTTCATTAATATATATAAATGTACAAAAGATTCCCAGGCATAGCAGAATTGTTAGGAATCGTTGTGTCCTAAAATCCTAAAATGAAAGAAAAAAGGGGGAGTTACTGAGAACGCGATAGTGGGACATATCGTACAATTCAACAAACCCATAATCCAATCAACATCAGAATCCATGAACCCAAAACTGAAAAACATTATTCATGTGATGTTTCAACAGTCCTCCAACACACCTTTAATAGGATGATAATTTCTTGCCCCCTCAAATTAAACCTCTATGTTAACATTAAGTTCAACTTCCACAATTTCAAACAGAAATCTACTGGTCATCAGCTACTTCAACTACTTGCAGGGAGGTTTGCTAGTGTTATTTGGGAGGGTTTAAACTAGATTTCCAGGGGAATGGGAACCAGAGTGCCAGAGTAGATAGTGGAACGGGGATAAAAAGAAATGATGTTAGTAGTTCATGCAAAGTCATAAATAGTAAGGTTGTGTGTGGTGGTAACAATCTTCTGAGATGTGTATATTTCATTGTGAGGAGTATTGTGGGAAAGGCCGACGAGCTGGGTGTCTGGATTGACACGTGGAATTATGATATCATAGCCATTATTGAAACTTGGTTACAGGAGAGGCAGGACTGGCAGCTCAATGTTCCAGGGTTCCGATGTTTCAGACGTGATAGGCGAAGAGGGATGAAGGGTTGGGGGGTGGGTGGGTTGGTTGGCTTTGATAGTCAGAGAAAATATTACAGCAGTGCTTCGTCAGGAAAGATTAGAGGGCTTGTGTACTGAGGCTATATGGGTGGAGTTGAGAAACAGGAAAGGTATGACCACATGAATAGTGCTGTATTAAAGACCACCCAACAGTCAGCGAGAATTGGAGGAGCAAATCTGCGGAGAAATAACAGACCATTGCAGGAGACAGAAAGTTGTGATTGTAGGGAATTTTAATTTTCCATACATGGATTGGGACTCCCATACTGTTAATGGTCTAGATGGGTTAGAGCTTCGGAAATGTGTTCAGGAAAGTTTTCTAAATCAATATATAGAGGTAACGACTAGAGAGATGCAATATTAGATCTGCCTTTAGGAAACGGGTTAGGACAAGTGACGGAAGGGTATGTACGGGAACGCTTTGGTTCCAGTGATCATAACGCCATTAGTTTCATCTTGATCATGGATAAAGGTAGATATGGTCCTCGGGTTGAAGTTCTAAACTGGAAAAAGGCCAAATTGGAAGAAAGGAGAAAGGATCTGTTACGGAAAAGTTATTACCCGGACACGAAGGGAGATCGCTTTTGAATGTCTTTATTATAATAGGATACGTAACTTGTAGAGCTCAACCTCTTAAAGCAGAGTTCTTGAGACTCTCCCGAGTACACAGACTTTTCTCATTATTTAGACATAGTGTTTGTTATCAAACGCTTCCAAGCACGTTTGTGAAATACAACATGCAAACAGATAATTCCTTTGCTCAATAATCATGTCTTAGCACAGTAAAAAATGTATAATCAGGTTACTGTTACTATTATCTATTCAAAGCAACTTCTGCCTACAGCTTTGAAGACAGAACAGTTACACAGTTCAGCTATTAGAAAAACAGAACATCATGTGATTCTGCTTTGATTACTCCGTCTCAAGCTAGTTAGCCCTTCACAGCAGTCCTGCTGAAGCAGTTTAAGGGTGCTGTAATTAAAGAAAAATATACTCTTTAACCCCTTAGTATCTAGCTAGTAATAAAACTTCTTCCACAGTTTCCTCCTTGTTGATCTTTTTCATATCAACACTTCTCACACGGTAATTCCTCCTCTTCATCATAGGGGTGTTCATATCCATAGGGGGAGGGTCTTTCCTTTCCAGGGTACATCTTTTCGTCCTTCCGGTGTTCTGTACTTGGTCTGTTTCATCATCTGGGACAACACTGGTACCTTAAGGCTGATCAAAGTTCCTTTTATCAATTGACTACAGTCCATCCTCAAAAACCCACATACACAAAACCCCAAAATGTGTACCAGAGTCACTATTATAATTCCATGCATGACCCATTTTCCTCATCTGGAAGAACCATTCCCATAGCCCTTCCCACCAGTATCCTCCACTATTAAAGTTTTCAAATTGTTCTCCCATTTTCCACATCTCCACAACCTTTTCCATTACGTGCTGGTTCAAGTCAGTTATATTTTCTGAAACAACAGGGATGTAGGTACAACATTCTTTCCCTATCATATCACAGGTTCCCCGTTTTTCAGTCAATATAAGGTCAAGGACTATTCGATTTTGCAAAACGGTCTGCCTAATGGTGATCATTTGTTTGAACGTCAGCAGTGTTATTAGCTTGTTCTTCTAGGGCAGCAACTAATTTAATTATTGCTGTGGTGGTCCGTCCCACTCCATAGCAAGGAAACATTGTCATCCCGAATCGTTCTGCCTCTGATATGCCCCTTCTTGTCCGAGCCCAATGGGGGTGTTCCCTGGTATGGTCTATAACCCTTTTGTGAGGCACTAGCTATGCTCAATAACAACAACCACTCCATTCCATATTACGACTTAATTTTAGAATATCACCTGACTCTCCCCGGAGCCAGGGGTATGCCCTGCTCCCACACACCCAGTAAGTGCCATTTACTGGTCGGGGAGGGTCGTCAGCTTTAAAGAGGGTACAGCTGCTATTGCCCAGTTGATAAGTGACACTAGAGTTATGTTTACAATAACAAGTGGCATTCACTGGCTCAGAGGAGGGATCTATTTTAATTCCAAGTTTAAATTTTAAGAGATCCCTCGGCGTTGGCCGGAGGTACCATCCCTCAAAACAACAGGGGTAGCATTGGTCAGTTCTCGGTTTTCTTGTTTCGGAACATTTTGCACCCCATTTTGTCCCATTACCGTACGCCTGAAATAGAGGCATCAGTCTCATTTTGGGTGAGGGGAATCACGGACATGGGTACCATGGTTTTCCTATGCTGTGGTACTTCAGCAGATACCCAACAGACTCCCTGCTTTACCTGCTTAGCATAGGTGAGACATAAGGGAAAAAGGGTATGTATTAGAGTGACCATTACTCACAATCTGCATTAGCCCTCCCATGGGCACCAACGCCACCATCCAATGCACCTTCGGTCCTTTCTGACTCCGATGATTGTTAGTTGCTAGTTGATTCAACCGCCCCGCCGTTTTCTGCTTCCGACGGGTGATGTTTTCTGCATCCAGCTGCGTGAACCCGATCTTCTTTTCCGTCTACTTTCAGGGCCGTCCGGGTGCTCCCTTGGCTACCAACCCCCGCTGTTCACCGCACAGGAAGAAGAGATCGCGATACCGTCGGTTGGGGACTATGTTGATCGGTGCCTGAAAATTTGGGAGGAGACTTGCACGGCCCTACTCAAATCAAAGAATCGGAATAAGAAAACGGCCGATCGACACCGGGCTCCAGCACCAGAGTACCAACTGGGGCAGATGGTGTGTCTTTCCTCCAGGTACATGCCACTCAAATGCGAACGCAGGAAACTCTACCCCCGCTTCCTGGGACCATTCAAAGTCGAAAGGATTATCAATCCCACAGCAGTCCGCCTGACGCTGCCAAAGTCCATGCTTATTCACCCAACCTTCCATTTGTCTCAGTTAAAACCAGTCTCCGTCAGCCCTTTGTGTTTCACAGCTCTGCCTCCGCCACCCCCCCCCCCCCCACCCCTGCCTGGCGCATCGACAACCATCCGGCATACACCGTCCGTCGACTTCTAGATGTGCGTTGTTGGCGTAGAGGCCTCCAATACCTGTTGGACTGGGAAGGCTACCGCCCTAAAGAGTATTCCTGGGTCCCCCGCTCCTTTATCTTAGACCCTTCCCTCATCCAGGACTTTCATCGGGAGCATCCAGACAGGCCCGGAGGATCGCCGGGAGGCTCCCATTGAGAGGCGGGGGGGGGGGGGGGTGGGTGATGAACCGTCATGGTCCCTGCTGGCACCTGTCTGGCTTACTCAGGAATTGGGCCTTTAATACCTCGTTAGTTCCCAATGCCATTCTTCCATTCCGAAACCCACTCTGATAAAATTAAATATCACTTACTTTATCCAAAATATAATTCAAACTCTCTATTGCCTTACGTTCCATAAGCTTACATCAATGATACCTTAACAATAGCTACTGCAACTAAAGGGATCTCAGGGCTTGGAATAGACTCGACTACTGCCATTTTCCACAATCGGTGAAAATTGACTACTACAACACTTCTTCATGTTGACTGAAAGATTTCGACTACAAATGCATTCACATTCATAAATCTATACGCTTCTCCTTACCCGATAAAACTGGCAACTCATCTCTCCACCAACTAACCTATCACGACTACTGATAATATAACATTTCACTGAAAAATAAACAATGTGCAAACAGCCATGATTCCTGAATACATATAATATCGGGTTGATGTGACAAATCTGAGAGCAAATTAAACTTCCGTTAGTATTGACCATCAGAAAACAATCTTCTCGCACTCCACTGCAATAGTTTAATCCCATTATGTATCTTCACAAGTAGACTGGGCTACAGTCACCCCACTCACCCGGACTTCATTTACTGCTTCACATATTATATCTGTTACACCAAGATATCTTTCATTAGTTTTCACACTAATTTTAATTTCCTCAGTACGACGAGATGTCTGATAAGTAAAACTTATCACATCCGTTACTTCATCACAAACTTCCTTTTATCTAGCTGTGAAGTATCTCAGTGAGAGAACTGTGGTGGCCTTCCTTCCACTGTCATATATACACTGTCTTCACTATTTTCTGACTGGGAAGTCTTTATCAACATTCGTTTTAACTTTTTGCAAGGCTGACTGACGTTCATGTTAACTAATCATCGCCTGAGTTCTCAGTTGACTGACAGGCAGCTCAACTAGTGACTTCAAGGGAGAAAGGTAGATCTAGGCTACGATAGACCGGCTGAAAAGATGTCCCATACACAACACCTCCTCCTCTGTCCCATTGCCATGGTGGAGTTCAGCGAGTTGTTGCTGTCGGCGGTCGCCAATCTCGGCGTCCACAAAGATGGGCGTCTTTCCTTTTGAGCTCTCGGTAAGTCCTAACTTTGTGGTGTCTAAGGAAATGTGTTTTATAGAGAGCGTGCATGGAGGCGAGGACAAATGACTACAACACACAGAAGGCCCCGCAGCCCCGGCAGTTCGATAGTTACCGCCGACTGAGCACCGTGCCCGACTGCACGCGTAGCTCTTAGCATAGCTGGTATTTGTGAGATCCGTACCACAGCTTGTTTGATGAACCATTTGTGCCATTTGTATGCCATCGGGCAGGAACTTGACAGCATACGGCTGCACGGCAGAGATGTGGCAAACTCTCATGGCTTTCTGTATAGGTATGTTCCATTGAGGCCGGGAACGAATGTGAAAGCAAAGAAAACATTCTGTTCAAAGGAAGTGAAAAAGCTATCTGAGAAGAAACGAAAAGATTACGAAAGTTTCAGAAAACTAGGTAGTGTCAGAGCTCTAGAAAATTACAAGGGTACCAGGAAGGTGCTCAAGAGTCAAATTATGAGAGACAGAATGGGCTATCAGAAGGCCTTGGCAAGCAGGATTAAGGAAAACTCTAAAACATTCTAAAATATGTGAGGAGCAAGAGGGTTAGCATTGTGAGAAGAAGACCAATCAGGTACGATAGTTGAAACAAGTGCATGGATTTGGATCAGTAGCGGAGATGCTTTATAAATAATTTGCTTCAGTATTCACCAGGGGAAAGTACCTCGTTAATTGTGGGGATGACCTGCATGAAAATGAAAAACATGAGCGTATAGACATTGAGAAAAAGGATGTGCTAGAGTTTGAAGTTTATTAAATTGGAAATTCCGGCGGGGAGGGGCGATATATATCTCATGCTACTAGTAACCGAGGGAGGAGATTTCTCAGTCTCTGGCGATCATCATTGCATCATCAGAGGCGACGAGAGAAGAACTAGAGGATTGGAAGATTGAAAAGATTGGAGGCGCCACAGAGGAGGTTCACCAGGTTAATTCCAGAGATGAAGTGGCTGGACTATGAGGAGAATTTGTGTCGCCTAGGACTGTACTCGCTGAAATTCAGAGGGATGAGAGGAGATCGTAGAGAAACATCAAATTACAAAAGGGAGAGGTAAGATCGAGCCAGGAAAGTTATTTCCATCTCAAGGTGAGATTACAACTAGACAGTTTTTCCTCAATTCGGGGGAGTAAATCTAGGGCAGAGATGAGGTGGAACTGCTTTTCTAAAAGAGTGGTGAATCTCTAGATTTCTCTGCCCAATGTTTAAGAGACGGTTGGATATTTGTATCGCAGTGAAATAAAGGTTATGGGGAAAAGACAGGTAGATGGAGATGAGTTCATGGGCAGAACAGCCATGATCCTATTGAATGGCGGATCAGGCTCGACGGGGCAGTTAGCCTACTCCTGCACATATTTTTCATGTTCTTATGCTCCAAATGTTGTTACCTTGTTCACGAATATGAACACAGATAACACAGGAAATTATAGACTAGTGAATCTTATTTCAGTGGTGGGCAAGTTGTTGCAGATCCTGAGAGGCAGGATTTATGAGCATTTGGAGAGACATAATCCGATAACTAACAGTTAGCATGGTTTAGTCAAGGGGAGGCCGTGCCTTACGAGACTGATTGTATACCTTGAGGATATAACAAAGCACACTGATGAAGGCAGAGCAGTGGATGTCGTACACATGGATTTCAGTAAGGCATTGGATAAGGCTTCTGATTCAGAAAATAAGGAGGCATGGATTACAAGGAGACCTTGATTTGTGCATCCACAGTTCGCTTGCCCACAGAAGGAAAAGTGTAGCTATAGATGGTTCTTATTCTGCACGGAAGTCGGTGACCAGTGGTGTTCCGTGGGATCTATTTTGGCACCCCTCCTCTTTGTTATTTGTATTAACGGCCTGGAAAATGTAGAATGTTGGGTTTGTAAATATGCTGATGACACAAATGTTCAGGGTATTATGAACAATTTGCAGGTTCGTCAGCCGTTACAGCGGGATGCGGAACTGCGCTGAGAAGTGGTAGATGTAATTCAACACCGGTAAGTGTGAAGTGGTTCATTTCGGTAAGTCAAATTTGAACACAGAATATAATATTAATGTTAAGTCACTTTGCAGTGTGCAAGATCAAAGAGTTCTTGGGGCCCTTGTCGATTGAACACTCAAAGAAGCTGCGCAGGTTAATATTATTGTTAAGAAGGCGTATGGTGTATTGGTATTCATCAACCGTGGGATTGAGTGCAAGATAATAGTGTTGAATGAGTGCAAGAGGTAGTGTAACAGCTTCGTCAGACCACACTAAGAGTACTGTGTTCATTTCTGGTCATCTCACTACAGGAAGGAAGTGGATGCCATAGAGAGAGCGCAGAGGAGATTTACAAGGATGTTGCCTGGATTGGAAAGCATGTATTATGAGAACAGTTGGGTATTCCCCCAATCACCCCACACCCACCGCTCCACTCCGCGAAGCACACACGATCCTAAGGTTCCGGAGCTGTTGACCCATCCACCTGAGAATAGCTCCTGAGACATTAGGTGGTAAATGTGAGGAGCGGGAGGCCGGGAAGGAGATACTGCTGACGCTTTTGTGTCGTGCTTAGGACGCCCCTTTATTATTGAACTGATCCACCAATCTGACCGGATATTGTACCACGCTGATCACTTGCTCCCTGAATTTTGACTGAGTCACCACATAAATAAATGTATTCGTGCAGCAGCTGAAATTCCTCAGCAAAATTCCGACGTAGGTAATGATCCATTCAGAATCATTGAAAACCAATCTTTTCCCTGAGACCCTATAATATAAGAAATTTGCAACCACCATCCTACACAGGAAGAGGAAGTTTCTGGATAGAGGGAATAGAAAACCCCTGCTCTCCATCTCCCGGACATTGCTGTTCCCTCCTTCCTTTGCTCTGGCCCTTCAGCCCTTTACGGACCCGACTGGCCACTAAAATATGCCTGACCGACAGAGCGGTGAGCAGCAGGATCCCAGGAAAAGGGAGGAACGGTGTTAAAACCCTATCGAGACAGTCATATCCTACCCACCAGGGATCAGTGAAATAATTGTCCATGTTTTTACAGAATCACGGTACACTCTCGATGATCACTCTGGATTCAAAACGTACAATAGCGGGGAACGTTTGTCTTAGAAAACAGGATGCCGGTTGTTGTTAGAACCACAGCCGCAGTTTTCCCGGTACAATATTTTCAGCTTCTGGCAGCAAATGGCGACAAATCGATCAAAGGTGAACGTATCGGTGAACCAGACAGAATAGTCTGTGGTTGTGTCCGTCAGTACATCGATAACACTGTTCAGAAAATTGCACGAGAAGTAATACCTATTGATTTCAGACAAAATAACCTCGCTGACAATGGTCAGTAGATCGGCCACTGTCATGTCCACCAGGTAGCGAGTGGTGCAGCTGGAGAGGCTGCACTTACCCTGGGAAAGGATCACAATCGCCAATAAATTCACTAGAGAGAAGGTGAATGAGAGCAGACGCCGGACATTCTCTGGGAACTGACACGCTTGGGGTTTCAGCTAAAGATCAGCGCTGCTAGAGTCTGCGAACGGCTGCTAATCTAACATCAGACTCGGGTCACACTGTCTCAGACCTACCTTCTTCAGTGTGTTGCTAAGACGATGTGTGGGCAATCGTCGGCGATAAAAACGAGCTGCATGAACAGCAACGATAGGTGCTGATCCCGATACCAGTCTCCGATGGGACCGTTTTCACAGATTTAACCGTGACTGACCAGGCCCCTGGAAACTCAGCATCTGATGTTGCCGAAAAGGGATGCAGAGGGGAGCAACAGACACAAGATACTGGAGGAACTCAGCAGGTCATGGAATTGAACAAACAATCACCGATTCGGGCCAAGACCCTTCTTCAGGAAGAACCTGTGACCCAATTTACGATGTAGCTCAGAGGGGATTCAGGGAGAAACTTGGTAGCCAGAGTCTGAGTTGCTCCGTTAATGAAACAATTCCACAGCGCAGTTCATTTCGATAACACACGGCAACAGTTCCGTGGACACTGGTTCAGGCGATCATACGCGATTATTGACCAACAGGTACAGGGATCCGATTGTGACAGACTCCACAGGGGCATGTGAAACACAGGGCCAGGGGTTCTCTCGGATCAATACCACAGAAACTGTGAAATTCACAATGAAAACCTCTCCCAGTCACACTTTCTTGGTGAGCTGCCTGTCCACAGCACTAAGTCATCTCTGGAAAATGTGTCATTAAATGCAAGAACAACGTTCGTATCGATCCAGTGAGTTAGATAGGAGACAGATGTTTAGTTCCGCTTGTCATTAAATATGAAAAATCAGTGTGCTGAATTAAGTTGAATATCTCTGACGGATATTTGCAAATGATCATAAGATCACCTCATCGGTTAACTATAGATAACCACACCGGTTAAGACACAGAAATACCAAATATAAATTGCACATCTCACTCACCAGGAACTCCAACGACGGCAAAGAGCACATACAATATTTCCGCCACATTCGTACCTGTCCAACATTGCAGGCATGTCCTCTGTCCAGTGACTTCTTCCCTGTGCTACAGGCAACCTCTGGGATTAAAATATTGAGGAAGCAGATGCCTGGGGATTTTAATACCACCCAGCGGCTCCAAAGGGACAGGTTTAAAAAGAAAGATTTTGCAGGTATTTACGAGCCGAATAAGTCTGCAAAATACAGTCCCCGCGGTGACAGATTGTTATTCAATTAGTGAATCCATTTTTAGCCTATTTGTGAAAGTTAGTTTGTCTTAACAAGGTGAATGCACCTTCAGAGCTGTCTTAAAATTAAATCTTCTTCTGCTGAAAATATGTAATATGAAGGAGCCATTTATCATGCGCAAAATATTGAAGTAAATGATGTTGTGACATTGTATTGATGTTGAGTTTACGGGACCCAACCGAGAGGGTTTCCAAGAAAATATGTGTTTATGGTGAAGAATAAACATCTTCATATACAGTAAACCATACAACTTCTTCAGTGACCTTGCCACCGTTAGAATATTTGTGGCCTCGTCCGCAACAATCACTCACCCCAATGCACGACCATGAAAATCAGCAAAAAGTAGGATGTGAATATATTAGAACCATATCACACCGGCCGTGTCAAAGATTCCGGCGGAGAAGGGGATAAGAAAATGTAGGTGTGTGTGTGTGTGTGTGTGTGTGTGTGTGTGTGTGTGTGTGTGTGTGTGTGTGTGAGAGTCTGTCGAATTCTCTGTTTCTATGTGTGTGGGCGTGAGTACACCTGTCTGCGTGTTCTGCTGTGTGTGCTCGCCTGTATGTGCGTGGGTGACTGCTGTTTGGCGTCTATATGGGTTTGTCTTTGAGTGTGTTAGTATTTGTGTGTACTTGTGCTTCTGTGTCTGTGTTTTTGTGTATCATAATGTGTGGCTGTCGGTCTACGCTTGTGTTGATCTGTCTGTATCGCCATCTGCGAGTACATATGTCCTACGTCAGTGCGTATGCATGTGTGCGTGTGTCTTGTCCGTGTGTGATTAGGGGCGTGTGTGTCTATGTGCGTGTCTCTGCGTCTAAGTGTCTGTGTGTGTTTCAGTGTATGTGTGTGCGGTTCTGTGTGAGTGGATGAACGTTTGTGCGTCTGATTGTGTGCCTAATCATGACCGTTTGTGAGTCTGTGTGCGTTTGAGACTGTATGTGCACGTGTGTTTCTGTTTCCCTCTCCCGATGCGTGTCCTTTTGGGTGTTTTTCGCCTCTGTGTGTGTGTGTGTGTGTGTGTGTGTGTGTGTGTATATGTATGTGTGCGTGTGTCCTGTGTGTATTGTGCGCGCGGGCGAGCGCCTGTTCCTGTGTCCATCTATAAGCAGTATGTGTTTATATGCGTCCGTGCGTGTCTGTCTGTCTAAGTGTGTGTTTAGAAGACCAGGCAGCGTTCGGTCTTTGTTGAGGCGGTATGGCTGCTGCGTACACTTGGCTGGTTTGGAAGAAACCAATCAGGAAACCAGTTCAGAGAATGATATAATATTGATTTTTTTTTTGTTAGGATACGGCAATATCATGAGCTTTATTCTGAAGAGGAGAGAACTCGGACGGTCTCCACACAACACATATGAGAAGGTTGAACAGGGAATGAAAAAGTGAATTTATGAGGAGCGTTTCATTGCCCTGGGCCTGAACTCGCTGAGTTTAGAAGAGGCAGGGATAAATCACTCTGAAACGTGTCGAATTGTGAATGTAGACAGAACACTGTGGATTGCTGTGGAGGCAGATGTGAAAATGTCGTATTTGTTCGTGTGTGTGTGTGTGTGTGTGTGTGTGTGTGTGTGTGTGTGCGCGCGTGCGTGCGTGTGCGCGCGTGCGTGCGTGTGCGCGTGCGTGTGTGTGTGTGTGTGTGTGTTTGTGTGTGTGTGTGTGCACGCGCGCGCCTGTATGATCTGCACCTTATTTGTGTTTGACAGTCTTTCTGTGTGAGGAAATTTACAGGGTAATGATAATGTGTAAGTGCTAAATTTTCTAGTAGAAGGAATAGAAAATGTCGTTCAGATAAAAGGGAGCGTGGAGAACTAAGTATTATTAACACATACAAGCAGAAGCTGAGATAATTGCTAACCATCGTTCCATCATCTGCAGGGCTTATTGTAAAAAGCTACTTTTATTTGCCCTCGCAAATGCTCGGATTGTTACATCTGTTTACCTATCAGGAAACCTTGACTTGAGGTCTGTAGCTGTCTTAAAAGGGAGCATTGTGGACACTATAATTAAGACTCGCCACTTTCTGGGAGATGATGCTCACGTAGCTACGGAAATAAAAGACAATCGGTAATCGGGGTCCGAGTGTTATTTACAACATACCGGCAGCGTTAACATTTCAATACGGATGTTATTTGATTTGCCTTGACAGTATTGGCGACGAGGATGGGATCCCTTTAAAAGGGATATAGAGAACCCCTATCCTCGGAAGACAAGGAGGCATTAAGATCAGATTGTCCTGAAAGACGGGATTCAACACCGAGACTGTGCAAGACAAAGTTGTTCCTTACCAGTCGGTGACCAGTGCTCCTCTGTTCGGTAAGAAGAAGACGGAAACTGGGAGAACGGACAAGGATCATTGATATATAAAATTGCATGAAAATAAAACTGATGCTTTTTGCGACGCAGCGGTTCGCTGGCATAATCAACAGATTATACAAGGGATGATTGAGGTGCGGGGATGTATTAGCATCTGTTAAGTAAGACTGAGGATTGAAAAAAGACGGTTAACCGTCCTGATAAGTTGGCGACCCTATCTACAGGTGAACCGACGAGAACGGCGCCTTGCGAGCGACGTCTGAATGATGCTAAAATGAAAATACCGGTAAATGGCACCACCATGAAAAAAAAATCGAAAAACTACAAGAAATCAATTAATTGCAGGGCGACCCGCTAGTTCCCCCGGGTTCACCCCCCGATAAAGTTTGGTTGAAATCGAGGTTCAGCGGGTACTCCGTTTCAGTTTTTTTTACCGTCCGCAATCCGAATAGGGCAGCCACGACTGGACGACAATAAAGATAGTCAGAAAAGCCAGAGAGGAACTTCTCCTGGACAATGAAGTAACAGACAAAAGAGTATCTGTCCTTACTGATTCCGGCGCCACCTTATCGTCTTATCGTCTTATCGTAAGCCCTTCTGGGGCTTCCAAAACTTTCAGAAACGGTCACTACTGTGTGGATACTTTGGAGATAGTCGACTCACTGCCTGAGCCCGTGTAGAATAGAACAGAGTGGAGGCAGCTGCCGGACACTTTCGTCATTGCTAGTAATTCACCTGTAACTCTGTTAGGCCGACAGCCCCTTTATAAACTGAACGCTGTTACCCATTCTTGAGTTAACTGACAAGAAGGTCCCCAAGCTTCGCACTATGATGTACCGAACAGAGGGGTCCCCTACGACTAGGGCAGACTTTTACGCCTGACATGGAGAAGGTCTCCTGTGGGGAAATTGGTTGTTGCAGGATATATTAATGTAAATAAAAAGGAAAGGGTAGGTGGAGGATTTTTTTTTAATGTTTGCGGCGTCGCCACAATGTTGTACTGTACCGCCGGCTTTATTCATCCGGACCCAGATGACGATTATCGAATACTGCCCGTTCAGCATGAGGGGAAGCTCGGTACAGTTACCTTCAGTGGAATTGTAGCCTTCGGTCCAGAAGGGCTGGCCGTGTAGGTCGGCTTGGACACCGGCTTTGAACATGCTCGGACCCCGTTGCTTCTCGAGGCAGAGAACATGAGCCTGCATGTGTCCCTCGCCCTGAAACCACAGTTTTCACCCAAAGACTTGGGCTCATGGTAATGCGTGTCGGAGCGGACATGACCCCGGCCGATGCCTTACTCCCGGAGTCCGTTTCGTCACTCCGGAATAAGGAATCAGTGACAATTATGAGAAGGAAGTTCGGAAAAGGGGATTTTCAGTCGCCGTCAATGGATAGAACCACCATCCGTCAGGAGCGCCCGTCGTCAGGTGCCTGGTTCTGCATCAAACCAGTCGGGGAGACACTTTTCCAGCAAGGAGTTCGACCGACACAAAACCCCCTCAATACACCCATTCTGCCAGTGTCGAAACCGGATCGAACCTAATAGTGGCGATTCGTCCAAGACCTATGGACCATTAATTACATAGTAAAACCCATCTTGCCGGTACTGTCGGGTGTCAATGTTACACTAACATCTATTCCCTCGCAACTCGCTGGTACATAGTTCTGCCTTCTACTGTATCGCCTTGCACGAGGATAGCCAATATCTATTTGCCTTTACCTATAACAGCCAGCAGTACACCTGAATGTGTCTTCACCAAGCAGTCCAGCAGTTTATGCGGCAGCTGTTCATGATGAGCTGGGTGAGTTGTCCCTTCCGGAGGAAACGGCGTTGTTGCAGTACACTAACGAAATGCTGCTGCCTTCGATTAGTCTGTACGTTGCGTTGCGACTGTCGTCAGAGGGACTCGGAGTACAGGGCCCTCGACACAATCGTCCGAGAGGAACTGGCTCAGAAGGAGTCCAACACCATTCAGTGGACTGAGGAAAGAGAGGCCGCTACTGGAACCTCCTGCCCTCTGTTCTCCTGCCTAACGACCACTCCATTCTGGCAAGATATGCGGAAGTAACGCTCTTCGAGATGCTAGAGACTGCATCCCTTCCCCGAGAAAATTGGCACAGGCATTCTAAACCGAGCCTGCATTTTGGCAGCGGCCTTGACTGCGAACATCTTTACTGACTCCCGATACGGTTTTGGCGTGGTCCATGATTTCTGTACTCTATAGAAGCAGGCTCTTCAGTACGTCTTCGGGTCAACCCATCTAATACGCTCAATCTTTTACGGGTATCATAACTGCCACAAGGATTAACAATTATCTAGTGTGAAGCTCGCACCGACTCGACCGGCTCCGTTTCCGTTGCTGCTGAAGCAACCACCAAACGCGGAGCCACCGGGGAGGCTCCCTGCCGCTAATCCTGCAGGCTGTGGCTCCCTATGAATGGGCCGCCGCCGAGTATCAAGCCCCAGAGAGAAAAAGAGAGAGGCGTGGCCAAACCCCAATGAGCCCCCGATCCGTAGGGCGTTTGGGGCCACTTGGTCGGGCGATCTGCTTGTCCCCAGAATCTCCTACGTGCCCTTGTCCGTCTGCTTCATGGGAAAGGACATATAGGAAAAGGGGGAATTATACATCAGCTATCACGACAATGGTTTGCGCCGGGAGCAACGACCCTGGCCCGACATGTTATACAGAACTGTGAGATACGTCAGACACATTATAGCGGGAAAACGCCTGCTAAATTTAACCAGTTACCCCTGCGGAGGCCTCCTTTGCTCGCGTCACGGCTTCAGCAACAATAAATATATAAGTGAGCCAGGTTTTTTTAATAATAAATAAAACATTTACTAAACACTGAAAAACAAACACCCAAAAGTAAAAAAAAAACTAACGTAACCGGAAATCAGCTGCTGTGCGGCAGCTTAAACAGTTCTCAAAGCCATAAAGCGAAAACAGTTCCTATCAGCGATGTTGCAAAAACAGTTCTTCAAAGCAGTACTGTAAAAGCTCAAAAAGTTTGCAGTCCATTAAAGGAGATATTTTTTAGACGATTTAAATTCTTTCACGTCGTGTTGTTGTGGTTCCCAGGCGAACTATATTTTTCCTGGAGAATTTACGAAGATGAAAACGAAACGGCTTAAAGCCTCGTTTACAAAACTGTACCCAAACCTTTCTGTAATTATTTGCAGGGGTTAACACGGGGACAGCCAACGGACTCCTTCCGAATGAGGATCAAACAAGGTCGAACCTGTTTCACCGTCGAAATCGACTTTCCTCGATCTTTTAGCTCCCGAACTCCGATCTTCACACTCCACTGATTTTTAGCTGGTAGTATTATAAAGAAACTGCCGGCAATGACCTTTTAAACTTTAGGCATTAGATAAAACTCCACCTTTCAACTAAACTGCGTCATAATATTGGACCACGTGCTGGTACAGAGTCAAAATGGCAAATCTAGCCACGAACTGCCCCTCCTCATAGGGAGGGCTCCTCCTTTTATACCTTGTAACAAAACCTGCCACGTGACCTCTACTGGCGGGAAAATGACGTCACTCCACCATCAGAAGACCACTACCTTAAGTCCAGTATAGCTTCAACACCACTGTCACGTGACAAGTACAAGATACCCACGGGTACGTAACACTAGGCTGTTAGATTTTGTGCACATGTCATCTAGTAGAAGGCTTAAATGCTTAGTGGTGACAGTGAACATGTTTTCAGAATAGTTTGATGCCTTTCCCGCTCGCAAAAATGATACTACGATTGTAGTGAAACCAATCAACAGTTATAGGGAATGCACTTTACGGGGAAGTTGATTAAATCATTAAGCCATGCCCTATGATTTTGTTGCGAGCATTAGCTCCTATCGGAACCGCAGTCTTCCCGGTTAGTAGAAAGAATGAATAGTGTATTAACGGAAACCTGTCAGGACACTGGACTAAAATTTCCAGAGGCCTTACCGATAGTCCTCTACACCTTGAAGAACTATATCATCTGGATCATTGTATTAACCCCATTTGAAGTCCTAATGGTACGACCCATGACTGCAAGTTGCCGCCCCCAAATAGGAGGAGAAGTTGCAACTTTATTCTGGACTGAAAAGAAAATTTTAGAAACGGTAAAGGGCTTCGGAGATGTGGCCGGGGACAACTAAAATCAAGTAGAAGCACCCTAACTCAGTCGGGTGAGGGAAGCATTCATCCTTTTATGCCAGTGGACGCGGTGTTTGTGAAAACAATGAAAAGGGCTATTCCTTCCCCTTGGTGAAAGGGGAAGATCCGAATGCTGCCGTTCAGCAGCATTGAAAAGAAATCTGAAGGAAGACAGGATTGGATGCATTGCACCCAATACAAGGCAAAATACCTATTGAATCGGATGATGGGGAGCGGTGGAGCAGAGAATGGAGACAATGGTAGTCTCCCTGAGGGATGGTGTTTCCCCCTCTAGAATTTGACTAATTCCACAACCTCAATGTTACCCGTTATACCGCAGAAGGTTGGCCATTGTTGGTTTAAAGAAAATTGAAGCAATTATATGGACCGAAGTAAATGTGCTCAGCAGAGAACCTATTGTGTTGATGGGACGAATATTTCCATCGGGGTCCCATGGATTCTGAATGAGACCTATTGGATATGTGGTGATTGGGCATACCCTCTGTTCCCCTGAGAATGTGGAGTGCTGAGATTTAGGGCATGTGGTACCATATCAAAACCTAGCCCGTTCCCTCAAGCACGAGGGCTACAACGATAAATGTAATCAGCGAAACAGACAGGGAAAGAGGAAAAAGGTCCATCTCAGAGACTGAACGATTTTGGATGATTATGTTTCCCCCCTGGGGAACAGGGTGGATCGCTTTGGAAGTTATACAACTAGCCACCGCCTAGACAAAATAGCTAAAGATACCACTCCCGCCTTGGGAGGGACACAGCAGCAAACTGGAGAATTTACGTCCGAGGTTGTAGCGGTACAAAAAGTCGTCCTGCAGAACAGAATGACACATGATTTTATATTAGCCGAGAAGGGGGCGTGTGCGCCTTTATAAGTCAAGAGGGCCACACCTAAATCAGCGATGAATTTCAAAATAATACCCATTTAGTGGACCATATACAGAAAAGTGTAGAACAAATCCGGAAACTGAGAAAGCAATTTCACGACTACAACACTAAAAGGGGTTGTTGGCCATTTGGTGTTAGGCTGTGATAGCACTCTGTGGGCTAATTCTAATTCTAGTAACCCTGGTAGTAGGGCTTCTGAGGTGCCTTGGGCCTTCCATTGCATCCTGCCTTTGCAAACCAAGGCCCGCATATTTCCCCAGGGTATTCAAGTTTCCCGGATAGAAAATAACTCGTATGACTCCGAAAATGATGTGGAAGCTTATCTCTGGAATGCATACAAAATGAACAAAATGGTACAGGTTATAGTAGAGGCTTTGGTGATAATTTATTAAAATTCTCTTGTCTCAGGGATGGTCTCGGCGAATCAGAAGATGGCGAATATCATGCCACTGTTCAAAAAGGATCGAGGTAATAGACAGATAACTATAGGCCTATTTAATATCTGTAGTTGTGAAAATGCATGATAAAATCATTAAGGAAAAAATGGCGAGGCATGTGAAAAGAAATGGATCCATCAGTCAGACGCACCACAGATACAACAAAGGCAGGGCCTGTTTCACAAATTACTGTAGTTATTTGAGGATAAAGCAATGGTTAAAGGGGAAGAGATGGACGTTACTTACTTGGGTTTCAAAAAGTTGTTCCACTGCTATGCAGAGGGACTTGGAAGTGCTTGAGCATAAATCACAAAAGAACCGTTTGCAGGTGCAGCAGACTATCAGGAAGAGAAGTGGAATGTTGGTCTTCATGGCTGGAGGATTTTAATTTCAGAGCAGGGAGGTTATGCTGCAAGTGTACAATGTTAGACTATTAGACGGTTTGAACGAAGATTGCAAGTGGGTGGGAATTGGAGGGGCAAAATAGCCATTGAAATATCTATGAGGGAGGAAAACTTTAAGGCTACGTGGGAGGAAGATGTTAAGTCTACAGGAAAAGAGAGAAATAAACAGGTTGGTGTGAATGCGGGACTAATGTTCTGAAATGCATCTATTTGGGAACAAATTTGTACAGGAACAGCAGCCTGTTCGAATAAATATAATAGATGATTGTTAACTTTCCAATTGTTGTCTGAAAGTTCTGTACTGTAGAGGGATTGGAAGAGACAGAATTTATCATATGAGTTTAAGAAAGTTTCCTTAACCAATATTTCGAGGTCCCGGCCAGAGAAAATGCGATACCAAATCTGCTCTAAACAAATAAGGCAGGGAAGATGACCGAAGCTTATTTAGGGAAACACGCTAGATTAAGTGATCATAACTTCATTAGCGAAAATATTACCTTGTAACGGTTATGTAGTCAGGTGAACTCTGCTGCATCCAAAAGGTTTCTGGTATGCGTGAATTGGGCATGCTTTTTCATGTCAAAGAGATACTTCTTAAGAGGGAGACTTTCAATAGTAACATATTACGAGTTGAGAATTGGTATGGTCCTCTTAAAATAATAGGAAAGGCGTACAAGTACAGCGTACTTTGGTTACCGAGGAATATTCAGGCATTGGTACGGAAAAATGAGGAGGTGCATTTACGATGCAATTAAGTACAAAAATGCAAGAGATCCAGGAGGACTAAACGAGGGAATGGGTCTGCTCTAAGAGATATGTCGAAAGAAAATCCCGGTGATTTATATGGCTACCTTAAGATCAAAAGAATAACAAGGGACAGAATGAGTCATTTTAAATATCAGAGTGCTCATATATATCCAGATACGAGTAGGTCCTTCCCTTCAGAGAATCCTCACGCTCTTTCCCTCCACTGATGTTTGCCTCACTGCTCTGTACTTCTCTGGTTTGTTCATGCAGCACTTCTTAAAATGAATGTTTCATATTTGCCATTAGGCAGCTTCCGGTACTTTTCCCAGGGCAGATAATGCTGCAGATATCAGTGCCTGGGCTTCTGAGATTTCTTCCCAAGCTTTCCATTATGCCACAGGTTAGATTCCGGAGTTTTAACTATTGTACTGCACCACAACACCGCCATGAACCTCTCTGTGGTGACGTGAATATGTTTCACTGGTTCATTATAATTTCCTTTAATTCTTTAGTTTTGATAATGTCATAACGTCATGCCTTCACTTTGAGGCATCTCTGATTAATGATATCGATTCTTTTCCAAACGACCTTTCTACAATTAATATACACACAGTGTTTTGATAATCTCTGCTACCTGATATGCTAAAGCGAACCCATGTGCTTTTTCCACTTTGCTGATTTCCCACATGTGTACTCCTATATCTCGTATATTTAGAACCATAGAACCATAGAACACTACAGTATAGTACAGGCCTTTTAGCCCTCCATGTTGTGCCGACCCATATAATCCTAAAAAAAATCGTACTAAACCCACACTACCCCATAAACCTCCATTTTTCTTTCATCCATGTGCCTTTCCAAAAGGCTGTTAAATACCCCGAATGCTTTAGCCTCCGCCACCATCCCTGGCAAGTCATTCCTGGCACTCACAACCTTTTGAGTAAAAGCTTACCCCTAATATCACCCCTAAACTTCCCTCCCTTAATTTTGTACATATGCCCTCTGGTGTTTGCTATTTGTGCCCTGAGAAACAGGTACTGACTATCCACCCTATTCATGCCTCTTATAATCTTGTAGACCTTTGTTAAGTCCCCTCTCATTCTTCTACGCTTCAAAGAGAAAATACCCCGCTCTGCTACCCTTGCTTCATATGACTTCTTCTCCAAACCAGGCAACATACTGGTAAATGTCCTCGGCACCCTCTCCATAGCTTCCACATCCTTCCTATAATGAGGTGACCAGAATTGAACACAATACTCTAAGTGCTGTCTAACCAGATATTTGTAGAGTTGCAACATGACCTCTCTACTCGTGGGATTCACTTGCTCCCAGCTGGCTACAACTGACACGACACCTCCCTTTTCCTGATCCTAATTCTATTAGCATTCTAACAGAAACACACTGGCATCTGAACTCTCCCATTCATATTTTTTTTTGTCAGACACCTCTTTCCGTGCCAAAAGCCTCCCCAAGTCACCCTTTTCAATTTCAGTTGTATTGCCATTATAGGCTTCCCTTCTCTACTTTATAAATTTATTTTGAACAAAGAAACATGGTGACTTGTCCTGAAGTGCTTTCACGGTTACATTTACGTCAGTTTTTCCGCCACATTTCCCTACACAGGGTCCAGTGATATTCCCCGTCTCAAACCATTTGGACCATGGCAATATGAGGGAAGTGAAATCACCTACACTCAGAAACCTATTAATTTTAAGCTCTCTGCAGTCTACTTGGGTATTTGTTCCTCTAATTACCGCTACAATTCAGTTCTATCAAACCTGCATGCTAAATTATTCGTGCCAAGTAAGTGCTTGAGGGAGATGATGGGAAGTGATATGAAAGTGCATTTAAAGTTTGTTTACATAAGGCCGTGAACGGCCAGTAAATTCAAAGATAAAAAGCAAATCCACCCTCAGAGAGTTAATCTAATTTAACTTTTCCCAACCTCCTTCAGCCCAATGCTGGTAAAAGCAACAAGTCCGCTCACAGGCACAACATTCGGCGGCTCCACAGAGGAAGCACATGCCTAACACATCCTACTATCAGAAAAATGATTCTGCTTAAATGTTTTATTTGCTGTTAAACCTAGCTTACAAAGCATTAGGATTATCAGTGAGATCCTTGAACTTAATGTTTTTTAACAAGTTTGAAATATCTCGTCACGTTGTGATCACATAAGCCTTAAGTTCCCACGCCTAACAGTGCCCAAGCGGTGTGGGTGTTTTCTGAGTATGTGGTTCACTGCATTAATGTCTCTATCAACAAGATAGGAGGATGGAAGTGCCGTGAAAAGCACTTTGGATCATCTCCAAAGACCAGGAAACTTCGCACGACAGTGTATCGACATGTTTCAAAAGCACATACATTTTTGCTTATTCGTCATTCTGAATAGCCAAAGTTGCTTCTTGCAAGTTCTCTTCCTGTTTTTCATTCTTGCCAGTGAAAGGGTTAATTACACGTTCTGGAATTTCCATATCTTTCAGATCCATGAAATTATTCTGAAAAAAACTTTTTCAGTGACGGCAGGTGTACGCAATCTAAGTGTGAGGTAGCTCAACCCAGATAATTGTGAGGTGATTCATTTTGGTAGGTCATATATGATGGTAAGACACGGCAGTGCGGATGGTCAGTGTGATCTTGGGGTTCGAGCCCATAGTACACTCAAAGCTGCTGCGTAGGTTTACTCTGTGGTTAATAAGCCATATAGAGCAATGGCTTTCTTCAATCGTGAAGATTGTTTAGGAACCGAATGGTAATGTTTCAGCTATATTGGACCCTGTTTCGACCCCACTTGGAGTACTGTGCTCAGTTCTGATCGCCTCACTACAGGAAGGATGTGGAAAACAGAGAAAGAGTGCAGAAGGGATTTAAAAGGATGCTGCCTGTATTGGGGAGCATGACTTATGAGAATAACTTGAGTGAACTGGCCTTTTCTCCTTGGGGCGACGGAGGATGAGGGGGGACTTGATAGAGGTATATAAAATGATGATTGTCTGATGTAGGTGTATTGATTGTGTGGCTAGTCAGAGCTTTTTTCACAGTGCTGAAATAGCTAATACGAAAGGACACACTTTTAAAGTGCTTGGAAGTAAGTAAAGAGGGATTTCAGGGTTAAGTTTACGCAGAGAGTGGTGAATGCATCGAATGGGCTGCAAGCTGCAATAGAGGGCTATCGGTAACCCTAGGTAAGGTAAGGACTTGTTCGGCACAACTTTGTGCATCGAAGGGCCTGTGTGGTGCTGTAGGCTTTCTCTGCTTCTATGTTTCAAAGCAGTACTCTTGCAAATCACCGACTGTGTAAGGGAGGGTATTAATTTCCATGGCATCCTCAGAGACAAACTGTGAGAACATTCTTCTTCAAATGTTTTGCATATATATGTTTCCAAATTGCCGATAAAAATGGTCAATGCATTTTTTATTGGACTACATTGAAATTCTCACCCAGTAGTCTCATATTTAGAATGCTCATTCTGTGATACAGATCGGCAGGGTATGCCACATCTCGACACAGAAGTTCAATCTTGTTTCCCAAGCTCTTGCAGACGTTGAGCAGGAATTTATCCACAACGTCAAAAAGGTCAAAGAAACGTTTTAAGCAGTTGTCTTTTTACAAACAGCGCATTTCAGTGCGAAGGGGCAAGCGCTCAAGCTCTTGATCGTTAATTTGTCATTAATGCCGAAATATTATGCTATGTGATGGATAACCTTTCTATTTTATTGCAAATATATCTAAAGAGTCATGGTTGAGGAAATTCGCTGGCTGGAATTCTTCTCTGCGGTATGTTGACAATCAATTGAACAGTGAATGGCAAACATACCTGGAATTTCTTGTTTCATAAATGCCACATAGGCCACTGATGTCTTCCTGTGCCCAGCGCCCTTTGAGGTCGTTGTTATGGTTGGAGTTCATAAACGCTTCCGCAATGCATTGCAACCAATGTATTGGATAGTGGCCTATACAGCTTCACCAGAGCTCTGTTGGCCCTCCAGTAACCGTTCCCAGTAGAGGCAAAAGACATTTAAAGTAAAATAAATTTCGAGTTCTCATTTGCAGTTATGCGATGGAAAGATCAACTGTCTAAAGGCAACTACACAAATCAACAAAAGAGCTGCTACGCTGTTATTGTAAAGTGCCATATTTTTATTAAGATTCAAACTCCGACACAGATTACTATATCCCGGTTATCGCTAGTTTCATTCAGCAACACGGACTTGCCATACGTACGCCGGAACTGCATTTCTAATATCATTCTTTCTCAATAAGATAGCTGGGGAAGTACATTGAATGTTCAGACGAAGGTTTCGTAGCCGTTTTAAACTTTCACTTTGGAATGGGCCATCAACTTACTAAACGAAAGAGCATTAGTCACATTATTTGCGTTAAGTACGAAAATTGCTTCATGCTATCTCATTGAACACTCCCGCCAGTTGGTTTGCATACGAGTTCAGAGCCAGACATGGTTATCAAACAGGGCCTGACGACTTTCGAGGGTTCACCCTCTGAAACCTGTGGCACGTTGTCACCAGATGTTACAGGCATCAACACACTCCAACTTTTCATTTTCCAGGCAAATTTCCTCAGTTGTTCCAAAGTGGTTTCAGTGCTCGATAACCCAGTGAAATGGTATAGAACTCAACCAACTTGCACCACTGTCTTTAAGGATGGTCTACCTCCTCAGGGTAACCGCGTGGGCTTCTTCTGGGTGCGCAGGTTTCCTTCTAGAGTCTAAAGAAATACCAGATGTTATGTTAATTGGTCATTGCACATTTCCCGGTGATTAGGCCATGGTGAAATGGAGGATTGAATTGTACAGCGAGGCTGAAAGGACAGGTAGGGTCAATTCCGGGCTGTATCTCAATAGATAGATGGACAGATAGACAGTCAGACAGACGGACAGACAGACAGATTGATAGATAAATAGATAGATAGATAGATAGATAGATAGATAGATAGATAGATAGATAGATAGATAGATAGATAGATAGATAGATAGATAGATAGATAGATAGATAGATAGATAGATAGATAGATAGATAGATAGATAATGAATAGTACAGGAAGTGTAAGTACGACCTACGAAATGCTATTTTAAGGGCGATAAACAATTCCAACTGAGTTTACAGACAAGGGTTTTCAGTCCATTACTTCCTACAAAGTGAAACCTAACATTATGAATGGGTGTGATGTTTCATCCTTACATGAGCTGAAATCCTAGTATGCACGCTTTGAAAGAGGGCACAACACTGCTTCTGTGCTAATGCCTGTAGCATCTGGTGACAACGTGCCACAGGTTGCAGAGGGTGAACCCTTGAAAGTCGTCAGGCCCTGGTTGATAACCATGTCCGGCCCTGAACACGTATGCCAACCAACTGCCGGAGGTGTTCAATGAACCTTCAAAAGGGTGACAATCGTACCTGTGCCCATGAAATGTAGATTGCGCTGCATCAACGATATTTGCCAAATGGCAGTCACGTCGACTGTGATGAAGTGCTTTGAGGAGTTGGTCATGGTAGAATAAATGCCTGTCCAAGCAAAGATCTGGGCCCACAGCAACTTGCTTATCACCAAGTTGGGCTATCACTGATTTTATATCGCTGGCTCTCCATTCATGCTCGCATCACCTGTAGAATAATAATACCTTCGTCAGGCTCCTGTTTATTGACTACCTTTCAGCTTTCCACAAAATCATATCCCCATTTCTAATGAAAAAGCTCCTAAACCTGGGCTCCCGCTGAATCTGGATTCTTTACTTCCTCACTGTGAGACGACAGATAATACGAATCCTAAAAAAAAGTTTGCTCCTCGCTGACAATCATTCATGTCACAAAGCATGGATTTGTATTCCTCCCTCTGCTGTGCTCACAAAGTTGTAAACTCAGCCAGATTTATCTGGGACCCGAGCCTCCCTGGAATCTTGGCGGTAAATATATTCTGAAATATCAGAATGTGGGGCAGTTACGGACAAGTTTTTCAGCAGCCCTAACATAATTCGTTCGAATTAATTCCAAACACCCATGTTAATACACTACTCTTCTCTCTAGTTTGGAAAGATAACAAAGGGGAATCAAGTTTGGAGCAATTTATAAGAAAAAAAAACAAAGTAAATATAATCGCCTCTGCACCAAAATACCACATTTAAAATCCTTAGATAAATGACCACAAATCATCTGCAGTGGCCAGTTCTCTCTGAATTTGGGAAGCACCAATCCCTATAGAAAACCTCATATTTCCAGCACTTTATCACGGATTCCACATGGGTGGATGAAAGTAATAAAAGAGAGAGAGAGAGAGAGAGAGAGAGAGAGAGAGAGAGAGAGAGAGAGAGAGAGAGAGAGAGAGAGAGAGAGAGAGAGAGAGAGAGAGAGAGAGAGAGAGAGAGAGAGAGAGAGAGAGAGAGAGAGAGAGAGAGAGAGAGAGAGAGAGAGAGATGTAAAGGAAATGCGGCAAAAGCAACACAAAAAATCCATGCGACCAATTATATTCTTTCAGAACCATCACAAACAATTAGAAAACTCTGAATAATCATTACAGCACAGTAACGGATCACTCTAGCATCAACATTCATATTCTATCCTGTATTTGCATGATGACTGGTTAATAAATGTTCCGATCGCATCAATCTCTATCACCGGCCTCAACGGGTGTTTACCTACCCAGCACTCTGTATATACTGGACAACATGACTAGCCGTACAGTGTTTTATATAGATATAATCAAGGCCTGACACTTTCTGTAGGATGTTTCCTAATGTGGCAGAGTCTAAGACCAGAGGACAAGACCTCAGAATAGAGGGGAGTCCTTTTCGAACGGAGTTGAGGAGGAGTTCTTTAGCCAGAGGATGGTGAACCAGTGGAAAGTTTTGCCAAGGGCAGTTGTAGAAGCCAATTTGTTATGTATGCTTAAGAGAGAGTTTGATAGATTCCTCATGGTCAGGGCTTGAAGAGATACAAGGAGAAAGCAGGAAGATATGGCTGGGAGAAAGAATGATAAAATGGCGGTAAAGACACCATGAGACAAATAGACGAATTCCAATCTTATTGTCTTATGGTCTTAAAATAGAAACGTGAATGAACACCAGAGGTGAAAGCTTCATTATCAACAACAGTATAGATTTGGACCGAAATGAAACACTAGTTCTCATTTGCTGATATGAATTGGAAAGACCTACTTGTCAAAAAATAACCTGGCAAGTTCACCGAAAGAGCTGTCATGTTGTTATTGATGTAGAGTCACTATTTTTCCTAAAGATACACATTGCGACATAGGCACTATATACGCTTATCTTTCTTTCATTGGATAACATGACTGGCCGTACAATGTTTCATGCAGACATAATTAAGACGTGGCAGTTCCCAAACAAAATATTTATCAGGAGCAGATCATGGAATAAAATAACGTGGGACTGGAGACCACACAATCTGTTCTGTCATGATTTATCGGAGATATAATGAAGACGTGGGAATTCTCATATATTGGGACAGCGCAAGTAGAAGTGATTGTCATTGAATCCAGTAAGGAAAATATAGAGACTGCATCACTTGTGAGTAAAGCACCGCTTCAGACGTCATTTGCCTTTCCACAATGCACACACTGAGAAATGTAAATTTTGTAAAATTAAAAAAAAAGAAAAAAAATCCAGTGAACAATGTATAAAAGTAACACACCTGCAATAAATGGCTCAAAATGTTAATGGAGAGCGGAACTGGATTGGTATATTAATGGGAGAAATCCAAGAACCTTCAAAGATAACGGAATTGAAAAGTAAGACTAAATGACATTCCTTAACCTGTTAACCTCAGAATCTTAATGCTCTTCACCTATGGTTAAAATTGATAATTAATTTAAGGTAATAGAGAACGTTGTAAAGATATTGAGACAACTTTTTTTATATGAAATGCACTAATGTGTCACAGAGAAGGAATATACAACCGTGCCGTTTGAAGGAGTGAAAAAAACATTAAACATAGTTGTTATTTGTGATTCTTCTAAAGGAGGAATCGTCATTGCACGATGACGCAATTCATATAAATGAAAAGAAACCTGAAGTGTTTGTTTAGTGGACCATCGCTGATGTGACCAACCACGTGGTATGATTAATTTTCAGAGTCCATTATCCTCTCCTCTATAAGAGCTTCTAAGCCAAACAACGGGACATATCCGCAACTTTCAACTGATCGCCAAGTTACAACGAAAATGAGATATCCGGCAATTTACTACATTGCGAGTATTTACTATCCTGTACTAGCAGCAGTTGGCATCCCTGGTAAGTAACTGAAATTGGCTATTATTGTATATATAACAATATAACATATAACAATTTCAGCACGGAAACAGGCCATCTCGGCCCTTCTAGTCTGCGCCGACACTTACACTCACCTACTCCCAGTGGCCAGCACTCAGCTCATAACTATCTATTCCTTTCCTGTCCATATACCTATCCAATTTTACTTTAAATCACAGTACCGAACTTACCTCTACCATTTCAACTGGAAGCTCATTCCACATAGCTACTACACTCTGAGTAAAGAAATTCCCCCTCGTGTTACCCTAAAACTTCTGCCCCCGAACTCTCAAATCATGCCCTCTTGTTTGAATCTCCCCTAATTTGAATGGAAAAAAGCCTATCTGCGTCAACTCGATCTATCCCCCTCATTATTTTAAATACCTCTATCAAGTCGCCCCTCAACCTTCTACGCTCCAAAGAATAAAGACCTAACTTTTTCAACCTTTCTCCGTAACGTAGTTGCTGAAACCCAGGTAACATTCTAATAAATTTTCTCTGTACTCTCTCTATTTTGTTGACGTCTTTCCTATAATTCGGTGAACAGAACTGTACACAATACCCCAAATCCTGCCTTACCAATGTCTTGTACAACTTTAACATTACATCACAACTCCTATACTCAATGCTCTGTTTTCGAAAGGCCAACATACCAAAAGCTTTCTTCACCACCCTATTCACATGAGATTCTAACTTCAGGGAGCTATGCACCATTATTCCTAGATCACTCCGTACTGCTGCATTCTTCAATGCTCTAACATTTACGATGTATGTCCTATTTGGATTATTCCTACCAAGATGTAGCACCTCTCACTTATCAGCATTAAACTCAATCTGCCATCGTTCAGACCACTCTTCTAACAGGCCTGAATCTCTCTGCAAGCTTAGAAAACCTACTTCATTATCCACAACAGCACCTATCTTAGTATCATCTGCATATTTACTAATCCAATTTACCACCACATCATACAGACCATTAATGTATATGACAAACAACATTGGACACAGTACAGATCCCTGAGGCACACCACTAGTCACCGGTCTCCAACCTAACAAACAGTTATCCACCACTAGTCTCTGGCATTTCCCATCCAGCCACTGTTGAAACCATTTTACTACTTCAATGTGTGTTTTGTTCTTGTAACATTTGTTACAGAGGGTGCCTCATCTGATGAGTGTTCTAAACTTGATCAGGTTTAAGTATATATATTTCATTTCATTCTTTCACTTTTCTCTGGAATTGTTACTCGTTACTTATGTCCGATCATTGACTCAATATCAATACTTGATTGAGTGTTAACATTGATTCTCTTCTAGCATTTTACCTTACTCGACCTTCCAGCTTTACGAGCACTTATTGTTCTGTATCTGATTCTGCATCACTAAAGAAACTCAAATGTTTACTAAAATGAAAACAAAATCTTTAGCATCGCGACACCCCTGGATTTCAGCAACACATTTTTTTTCCCTCTCAGACTTAATGAAACAGAAAAAAAAGCACTCTATTTAGTTGTCTAAATGTATTTGAAATTGCCATGATAACAAGAAAAAACGTTTCCGTTTTACGGTGTCCTCTAAATTTGTCCTGTTTAAATTTAGATAAGATTAGATAAGGCGAGATTTATATTATTTCTTAAATGCTTTACACAACATGAGGGAGTATAAAACTTAACGTTGCGCCTCAATCGCTACAAAGATGATTCAAGTTTATTTGACACCTGTACAGTGAAACATGTAGTTAGCTCCGCCGTTCAGCGACTCCGAATGTTATCTCCGAAAAAAAAACAGTCTCCCTATGTCCATTTATTTTCCGCAATACATAAAACTTTCAGCATTCTCAGGAACAATGATGGGTTTGTCTACATGAGTGAGTCGATAAGCCGCCCACTGGAAAACCCGCTGAAAACTGGAAAGTTGCGGCTCAACTCTGACACGGGTCCGTCGTTATCATCCATCAAAGGAGAGTGACGGAGCCTGTACGAACAACATTTCCACTTTCCGAATCGAAGGCTGCCTGACCTAGCATAGAATCAGATGTCTGAGGTTCCCTCAATATGATTCAGCACATTTCTGTGCATGCATGACAAGTAAAACTGATCAGGGTTTCTGCGCATAAACTTAACTTAATTTTGCTTCCTTGCAGTTAATTTTGCGGCGATTGTGAACCTGTCTCAGGGAAACTGTGGGCTCTCTCAATATATCTCCCGTTACCTGGTGGGAATGGCAGCAGCGGATTTATTGGGTGTTATTATTGCTGTTGTACTCTCTGAAATCAATAATATTTATATTTATTCCCTTCCTTTGCTCAGTACACCTGTTTGCGCCCTCACACTTGTCCTGAGGGTCGCAACCATGAACTGTTCTGTTTGGCTCAGGGTGACTTTCACGTTCGATCGTTGTATTGCAATCTGCAATCAAAAGCTGCGGGAACGATACTGTACCGAGAGGATAGCGACTATTGTGATAGTAATTGTGGGTTTAGGAAGTTGTGCGAAGTGTGTTCCATTATACTTCGTGGTAGAACCTTACCTTATCATTGCTGACATTCCCTGGCAATGCATTTTGACAATGGATTTCATTTCTTTACCAGCTAGGAAAGCATACCAGTTGTTTAACACTATAACTACACCTTTAGTACCAATCGGTTTAATTCTACTTTTTAATGCTTTAACAGTCAGTCATATTATCGCGGCAAACAGAGAGAGAAAAAGAATGATCCGAGGTAGAGAACCGTAGGAAGTCAATAGTTTTGTTGCTCGCTCTGTCAGCCAATTTCATATTGTTGTGGATCCCCTATATTGTACATACTATGAACTGGCAAATTCAGAATTACTCTTACACAGACAGATATTTGAACACCCCGACAAATATACTGCAACAGTTTGGGGTGATGTTGCAATTTCTCTGTACCTGCACCAACACGTGTATCTACACTCTGTCACAGAGGAAATTCGGGGAGGAGCTGAAGGGCGTAGTCAAACATCTGGCGACGTTATGTGGTCGGCTCTGTAAGGAAAAGGATATCGATTTGTGCACTTTGACGGAAGTTCAAATGCATCTGTATGCTATTTATATGTCTTCTAAATGTGTCTATATTCCTACAGCAAAGTGAGAAAATGTTAGTAGTTTTGGGTTCCAGTAAAGTTAGCAAAATTAATTCAGGTAGTTGGGACAAGAAACAACGGAGAGGCGTAGATGTGATCACTACCTCAGTAGGACTTGCATTCAAAATTTTGGATTAATGCCAGAATCTGGGCCGACGAACTACGTGAAGCCAGTATGATTTTTGCTACCTTGTTAAAATTCTGTTCTAATTCACTGGACTATGGATCATTCCAATGACTTCTGTGACAACTGGAGAAATATGCCTGAAACAAGGGGCACTGGTATCAGTTAAAGTGACACACAAAATGATGGCAGAACGCATCAGACCAGCTAGCATCTGTAGGAAGAAGACCAGCCGAAGTTTCGGGCCGAGACCCTTCGACTGTGCTTCTTCCTATAGATGCTGCCTCGCCTGCTGCATTCTACCATCATTTTTTGTGTGATGCTTTAATTTCCAGCATCTGCAGATTTCCTCGTGTAACAGTTGAGGTGAGCTCAGATACCTAAAATTCCCATTGTAGCAGTACAAAATATTTGACAACCGCCTTTTCATTCTGAAAACGCGCGGTCCCTTCCGAACCGGGTCTTAAACTGCAAGACATCCCAGTATGACCCATAAATACAGATTTGTAGCAGTCTTAGTGAATGGGGCTGGTATCAGAAATACAGCTGTGTGGATAAAAACTGTTCTTCCCACCCCCTCTGGGGTAATGTTGTCAAAGGTTACTGAGAGGGGATGGTATCAGACATGCCACTGTGGATTTGCTTTTTCTGTTATTTTTTTCCCTGAAACTGTACGGCAGCGTTAAATTTAATATATTTTGTCCACTAATGTAATGAATTTCAATTTTCGAAAATTGCGATGATCTTGGAGCAGGACCCAACCAATGTTTCACCTGGAACGGGTGCTGAATTATGTAACAGTAACCGAGAGAGGTCAAAATAATGGCAGCGTCAAGAAGAAGTCACATTGCGTCTTGACAGAGCATTGCTCCCTCCGTTGCATTTCTTTTTCCGCCCACTTGATGTCCCCATACTCCAAACAATGTACGCCGTGACACAGAAGAAATTCACGCTGGAGCTGAGGAAGGGACTCATCTTCTGGTGACATTACATTGTCGGCTCGGTGGATAAAACACAAATCCAATTGTAACTTTGCTTGCTAGATCAAATACATTTCTTTATCATTCGTATGTCTAGTAAACACGTCTCCCGTTCAAGTTACCTGGTGGGTGAACTTCAGTCGCTCTGAATCTGAATCAGGTTTAACATCACTGGCATATATCGCAAAATATATTGCTTTCGTTCGGCAATACTTCCACTGAATAATAATAAAACAATAAACTACAATTAGAAGTATAATTAAAGGAAACAATTGAATTCAAGAAGCCGTAAAAAGAAGGAAAATAGTAAGCGAGTGTTCAGGGATTCAATGTCCATTTAGATATCTGATGGCATCGCTCATTAATGCGTCCATTTCGTGAGCAGAAGCTGTGCTTTTTCTCAACGATATTGTTTTTTTTTTCTCTACGGATTATCCGGCAGCAGGGAGAAGATGCATCTCGAAAATCCTCGCCCATCCTGCAACTCCGTTTTACAGATGTACCTGAATGATATTTTCCACTTGGTAAAAGCGTTAATCATTTAGTTTTCCATTAAAGGTCAAGACATCTAGTTAGTCACATTACAGACAGTCTACTGAACAAACACTACACTGTTAACAATTTTTAATAGTTGTGTCATGGTGCAATGCGTATCACACCTCGGGGAATATATTTCCACATATTGAATGAAAATATTATTTAATCTCTATTACTTACACTGTAAAATGGGAATGGCGCCAGGGACTCATATAAACGTACAGCCCAGAAACAGTTTCAAATGAAACAATTTTATTCCTCAATATGTTTACGTCGTGTCCTGTCACCATCACATAATTATCTGTAGGTGCAGTATGTTAATATTTCCAACATGTAGAAAGGGTTGGCTGTTCAATTCGGCAGTCTTTTTCCTGGAAGGGGAATGTTCAGGCATCCTTGTATTTAGTTTGCTTTGGTGATACAAAACCGGTCAATGTGGATAAGAAATAACTTAACAAACGATTAGAAATGTTACTTGAAGGACAGCACCGCATCCACAGTGATAACTATTGAAACACATGGATAGAATAAATACCTGAATTTCACGGCACATTTTGCGCCAGTTCTTGCCGTTGTATTACCTTCATCTATTGTTCTCTGTATATTTCCTTTTTTTGTTGCTGTTACAAAATCCGAAACCATTTGAATTTTTCTTCTCTGAAGGCAAGTGACGGCTAAAAGCAGATGTATATCCATAGGTAAGGCTGGCTGCCATATTTTCATTACTGGATTTAAAGAACATGCATTGATGATAGCCAAAGCAAAACGGCCTGAAATGACAATTATCTGTACTCGCACTGCCCCACTGTGGAGTGCGTGTGTCATGAAGTCCCATGCCTTCATTGTATCTCCAATAAATTACGTCGGACCAGTTTCTTTTATGTACAGTCCTTAGTTAATTTATTTCAGCATCTGTTCCTGTGTTGCCCTTAAGGCATTTGTTTAGCTTTATTGTATTTTCGCTTTAGTAATTCGTTTGTACCTATTTTCTAGTTAAATTTAAGGCTGTTGAAAGTAAATTCGTTGTCTGTGATATGTCGCGGCATGCCCGGTTTCGCCGCGTCTTGTGGGAAAGTACCGGTTTGGAGAAACGGGAAGGAGGCAGATTGAGGGTGCAGGATCAGCGCGAGAAAAATTTTCTTTCTACGCACTAAGAAATATCTTAGAAGCAACGCTTTTTCACCACACGTTAATGTGGAAGAGTGAACAGTAAACGGTTAAAATTACTGGGATCCTGCTTCATTGACTACGGTTTAACTCGGTGTTTAGTTCAGAGTTCTTAGACCTGAATGAGAATGCTGCAGTTCCTGAAAAACATCATGGTTGGTACATCCCTCGCCTTCATACTGTCCATCATATACTGTATTTGTTGGTCAATGAAAGAAAGATTACCGGCATTTAGTGTTTTCTGTCGGAATCTGAATGCTAACTAAAACTTTAGACCTTACAACAGCATGACGGCTCTTTTGGTGAATTTTCCAGTTGACTAGTGTAGTGATAAGGTGGGAGGGGGATTGTGAAGCAGGGAAATTGATAGGAGAAGATCAACTGAAGGGCCTGTTTATGATGGAGAATGGGATATAATCCCATGTGAATCTTATCTGAAAAGGTAAAGAAACAGTGAAAGTTTCCCTAATCAGATTGAAATCGTATAGAGAGGGTAGGTTTGATGCGTGTGTCACATTCTTTGCAGTCAGTAATTGACAGAGAGACCATCACACCAACCACACCAGATGCACTCACTGCCTGTAACAGGAACTGGGAGATAATGGAAGATTTAAAGGATATTTAACGTGGTATTTAAAGTCAGAACCAGCACCTCTGTGTTATTATCTGAGTAAATCATTTCAGAAAAAAATCCAGTCAGTCCTGGGATTCATGGAAGTTGGGGAAATCCAGTTCTGGAACCAGAACCCTTAATAGTTGCATCAATGTCTGGTGGGGAACAGTTTACAGCCATTTGCAAATGCCTTGTGTAGGAGCTGTGATTGTAGGAGGCGTCATGCGAAGAGAAAAGTGTGTGCAAGATTGACATAAGCGGCAATTCATTTGTTAGAATTGGCCGCTGTGCTGTGTTTATTTCAAATAAACCGCTGTTAATTTAGTGCCCTTTGACGGGAACAGATTGAAATATAATTTCTTACTTTGAGAAATATCACACTGTCTTTTTGATCCATCTGTTCATTTAAATTTGAGATTTCCTCCTGAATAATCCTTATATTCTCCTGAATCTCTCGAAAATTTTAGAATTTTAAAATTTAGAATCCTCTCCATTTCTTCCCTGAGAACCCTGAGTAAGCGTTGCTCTTTCTCAGTGCTAATCTGATGCAGTTCAGCGAACTGGTATGTGATGTGGGTCTGAACGCTGTGTGGTTGTTTTTATCGTAAGAAAGGTAAAGAGTAATTTACTGTATTGCTGTCATGTACTTTTTTTATGACATTAATTTGTCCATTCGGTCAACTAAAGTCCACGGTAGTTCTGAGAGATTCCCATCAACCCCATTCCATCACATTTTCCTGAATCCTATTCTCCCTCATTGCCCCATTAACTCCCACCTGATTGATATAGACACACCAGCACCTTCACGGGGTTAATTGAAATTAACCATTGATCCAGCATGTTCTTGGAATGTGTCTGAAACTGTCGTGGTCACAGGGGAAACATGCAAACTCAACACAGACAGCATCAAAGTTCAGGAATGGACCCAGGTCACTGGAGCTGCGATACTCTGCTATTCTGCATTAATGAGAGTAAAACTATACAGCCATATCAGAAATTCTGCACAGGATGCCTCACCCGAATGCCAGAAACCTCCTCTTTCTGTTGCTGCTCCTTTTTTCTGAAAGTCTGAATACTTTTTTGTGAGAGAGACTAAGGAAGATTTCAGCTGATCCTGGAAGTCAGAATGCAAAAGGAAATTGAAAGAAAGAAAAAAACAACAACAACAATCAAAGAAATAAGTGATCAAACCCGATTATCGCGCACAACATGCTGGGGGAACTCAGTGATTCAGGCAGCATTTACGAGGGAAAATAAATTGTCGACGTTCCGGGATGAGACCCTTCATTGGGACTGGGAAAGAACGGGACAGAAGCAAGAATAAAAATGGTGGGGATGAGAACCAGATGGCAGGTGACGGGTGAGACAACGTGAGGGGGACGTGTGGGAGGGTGATCAAGTGAGAAGCTGAGAGGGGATAGGTGGAAGAGCAAAGAGCTTGAGAAGAAGGAATCTAATGCGAGAGGACAATCCACCATGAAGGAAACGGGAGGATCTGGGTGAGTTTGGGGCCTTGGATGGTGACAAGGGGGGAGATGTTATGAGTCAGGTGTAGCAGGTGTTCCGTTTGCAGATATCAGTGTCAGATCAGGGGGAGTAGCGAGTAATTAAGGGAGTTACGTAGATGCTATCCCTATAGAAAGCGGAGGGCTGTAGTGATGGAGGGTGGGAGTTGGATTTTGGAGGGAAAGATGTGCTTCCTGGTAGAATCACACTGGAGATGGCTAAAGGTGGGGGAATGTCGAGTTGTTACTGGAAGCTCGTGTCGTGGACAATGGACGATGGGGTGAGTATCAATATCGAATTAGTTTAGCTTTGTAAATTTTAAAAGCATCTTTCATCGGCCGGATGCGGTGATTTCTGTGTGCCTGCGCATTCTACAGATCAGACAGTTCAGTGTCTCGTCCGTTTCACAAAACAGCTTCAGTTCCTCGGAGAGGCGATTACTTTCCTTTCGGATTCAGGTTTATATTTCGAGCTTTTTCAGCCAGTTTTGCTAAGGCCCGTCTAAGCCTGAGGGTGCGGTCAGCAAACTCCCCTCGACATTTCTCCTCCCTTTCCCAACACCGTGTGATGCAAGAGCGACAGAAGTTGTGATCACACTCCAGTGACACGAGATCGGTATAGAATCCAGGCAGATGGGACAAATTGCCTCCTTGGTCCAACCTTAGAACTGGACTTTCGAAGCCATGTTAACTCCCAGCTCTTTCTGATTCAGAATTTCACTTTCGGGGATCTGCTGATCCCCTGCAGTACCGCGATTATCCACTACACGCGCTGTAGGCTCGGGGAACAGTCGTTTTATTGCTGCACATGTTGAGTGGGAAGAAGTCGTGGTAATTTCCATATCAGTGTGGGATGAGAAATACATTAAACAGGTTGGAAAATAAATTATCACTCGGCCATGGATTACCCAACCCCTGGATGCGAAACGAGGAGGGTTGGGCATGGGGCTAGCAACCCCATCCCATGAAAACCGAGTGTGACAGAAACATCAACTGAATCACCACAGGCCTCATCCCTGGGATCGGAAGGACCTTCTCCTGGAAGACGATTGAAGTCTTGTGGTGAAAGGAGAAGCCACAGTGCGGGTCAACCCACGGCTTTAGACAGGGCACTCTGGCGAGCTGCTGGTGGCGGCCTGTGCCCCAGTATGTGTGATGGGCTAAAGAAGAAACAGATCAGAAATAAAGCCGAAGAGAAGAACTTGGTTCAATCTGAGGCAGGTCTGAAAAGGGCAAGTTCTGAAAAGAGAGGTACAAGAGACTGCAGATGCTGGAATCTTTAGTAAGAAACATGATGCTGGAGAGACTGCACGGGTCAGGCACCGTCTGTGGAGAGAAACGTAGAATCGACTTTCCGGGTCGAGATGTTTCATCAGGACTGACTTAATCCGAAATGTCGATTTTCATTTCCTTCCACAGTTGCTGCCTGATCCGTTGAGTTCGTCCAACAGAACATTTTGATTTTTCTCGAGGTCTAAAGAGAGTGAGACTGGGGTGTAAAACCGGGGTTTAGTAAATATTGAAATCATATTTTAAATTCGTTCATGTCATGTAATTGGGGAGGTGGAGAGAATATTGTGCTGTGACGTGACAGGTGCAGCGGTGATTACCGGCTCGTGTCTGCAGGAGAAATTAAGGGACGGGACAGTCCAGTTCACAGGGCATTAAACATTTTTTTTGTAATATCCTGAAGAAGCTTTCTGACTTTACCCATGTTTGTCCCAGATCCAAAGGAAGATCAGTTTTCACAGCTCAAGACACAGCCTAGAAGTTTATCAGAACAAACTTCATTCACCATTAACTATTCACAAGCATTAACGGGCAGTGACTTCTCCCGAAGTTCAGTGAGCCTTCTGTCACGCAGGTGCTGTGGCACAGGCCATTGCATCTTTCTTCACATATCTTCTCAAGTCCACAGTCCGCAGAGAGGTGAGTTACCGTCTCGGGGCGGCGCGCTCTGGGAATGATCTTCGGACATGCAGCAAGGATTAGACTGGGAGGGCCCCTCTCGCCGCTAGCCAGGTAGGATTTCGCAGTATGACAAAATTGTTTCATCGCCCTGTTGATGAACCTACACAAGGTAATGGATTCGGCCCAGTGCATCCCGGGTGGAGCCCTCCCAACCGCTGAGCACATCTATATGGAATGATACAATAGCAAAGCAACATCCATGATCAGAAATTCTTACCACCCAGGCCAGGCTCTTTTCACGCTGATGCAATTAGGTAGAAGGTACAAGAGCCTTTGGAGTCGTACCACCAAATTCTGGGAACAGTTACTACCCTCGATGATCAGGTTCTTGAATAACAGATGATAACTAAACTCACTTGGCGTTCAATGGGAAGCTCCCACAATCAATGATCGCACTGGACCGGTATCAAAATGAATGAAATCAGAGTTGGTTTGACTGATACAGATCTTACTGGGCCTGTCTCAGAATAAGAGGAATAAGAGATAGACAAAATCACATAATGACAGAGTTAAGGCAGGAAAGATGTTTCCCCTTGATGGGGTGGGGAACCAGGTTTCACAGATTTAAAGTAGGAGCTCTGCTCAAATGGAATGAGATGGGGAGAAAGTTACCCATCCAGTGTGCAATGAATCTTTGAAACTTTCTCCCCAAGGTTTCCAAATTGATTAGGCATATTTGTGGGCTCGGCCGTGATGGGAAAGTTGCGCGAAAGTGGCGCTGATGTCAAAGGTCAGGCATGTTCTCAGTGAAAGGCAGAACAGACGCAAAGGGCCGAATATCCACGTATGCTCCTATTTCTTATTTTCTAAAACAAGAGTTTACTTTTGCGCCTTGTTCTCCCTTGTCCTTCAGCCTGCCGGATTGCATAGCAGCCGCTGAGGTTATTTCATGTCTCGTTATTTATTGCTATTTCCCTATATTTGCATTTGCACAGTTTGTTGTCTTCTGCACTTTGGCAGATCATTCCCTGATCCCGTTATAGTTACTATTGTATAGATTTTTTGAGTATGTCTGCAGGTAAATGAATCTCAGGGTTCTAGGTTGTGACTTATATTTACTCTGATAATAAAATTTACTTTGCATTTTAAGTTTCGGGGAACTTCCTTTGATTCTGAAAATAAACTGAGACTACCATCGCCAGCTCACTGCAACTGCCCTTCCTCACACACACACACAGCCAATCACCGAGTACCGCTGGGAGAAACATGCTCTCGTTGGCTAAGGCGTGTCAGTGGGTGGGACCTGTGCGCTCGGAGCAGTCTGGGGAGAGACTGAAGAAAGAGTGCAACCGGTAGGGATCTTGAATTCTTCCGATGGCAGAGGTGAGGAGACTGGTGGGGATTCAGTGATATGTTTCTGCGACTCGGAGAGCGGCCGGATGATTCCCCGCCGTAGATCGGGGCCTGTTGTCCAGAGCTGTCTGCCTGACCCGACCCCTGCTGCTGGGAGACGGCAGCACCGCAGCTGTCACCGCTCTCTTGAGCAGTCAGACTGGCTGAAGGCCAAGGGAAAGCAATGCGCAAAGGAAAACTCGTACTTTAGAAAATAAGAAACAGGAGCAAGCCTTTTGGCCCCTTCGCCTGTTCTACCCTCACTCAGAACATGCCTTACCTTTGACCTCAGCATCAATTTCCTGCAACGTTCCCAGCATGACAGAGCCTCTAAATTTGCACTTTGAATTTAGAAACCTTTTGGAGAAAATTCAAAGATTCACTGCGCTCTGGGTGAAGACATTTCTCGTTTTCTCTGTCCTGCAGAGCTGATATAGGATTTTACGACGCCTTGTTCTTCACCCCAGCCAATGGAAACATGATTCTTGCCTCTACTCTGTCAATACACTGGAAGATAGTGCCTGTCTCAGTCAGACCACCTTTTATTCCTCTAATTTTGAGACCGGTCCAGTCAGTGTAATCTTTCTGAGGATGCTACCTCATCCCCCAAATCAAGCTGGGAAACCTTCTCTTCATTCGCTTCGACCCGCAGACTGACTTTGAGAGAGAGACTAGACGCAGGTTTCCATGTACGCTCCCACCAGCACCCATATACCTTCAGAGGAGATCTGTATTCGTGTATTCAGACATTCCTTCCCATTCAATGCTCTTCATTTAATATTGATCTCAAACGGTGAACAGATACAACACACCCTCATCATGAATTTAAAGGGCAGGTGTTGCAACAGCTTGAGCTTCATACCAGGGCCATGGAGCAAGCAGGCTGTCATTAAGGGAGGTATGTGTGAGTGTTATATGTCTAAGCCCAGCTGTGCGTGTTTGTGTATCAGAATCAGGTTTAATATCACCGGCATATGTGGTGAAATTTGCTGATTTGTGATGCAGTACATTGCAATGCATAGTAATAAAGACTATGAATTACAATCAGGATGCATACAATTAAGTTTAAAAAGTAGTGCAAAAATGGAGAGATACTGAGTTCATGATTTCACTGTCCATTCCGAAATCTGACGGTGGAGGGGAAGAACCTGTTTCTGAAACACTGAGCGTGTCTTCAGGGCCTTGTACATCCTCCTTGATGGTAGCAATGAGAAGAAGGCATATCCTGGGTGAAGGAGGTCCTTAATGATGGATGCCACCTTCTGGTGCATCATCTTTTGAATGTCTACTGGATGCTGTGGAGTCCAGTGCCCATGAAGGAGCTGGCTGAGTTTACAACTTTCTGCAGCATATTCTGATCCTGAGCAGTGGCCTCTCCACACCAGGCATTTAGGCAACCAGTTAGAATGCTCTCCACCGTACATCGGTAGAAATTTGCAAGTGTCTTTAGTGACAGACCGATCCTCTACAATGAAATGTAGCCGATGTTCTGCCTTCATTGTAACTGCATAAATATGTTTGGCCCAGTTTAGTTCCTCAGAGATATTGACAGGCAGGAAATAGAAACTGCTCAACCTGTTCACTTCTAATCCCTCGATGAGGACTAGTGTGTGTTTCTCGACAACCCCTTCCTGAAGCCCACAATGATTTATTTTACCTTAATGCTGTTGACTGCAGGGTTGCTGCTGTGACACCACTCAACTTCCCAGTCTATGTCACTCCCGTACTCCTCTTCGTCACCATCTGAAATTACAACAATAGTTGTGTTAACTGCATTATACAGATGTGCCTAGCCACACAGCCGTGGGTAGAGCAGTGGGCTGAACAGACATCTTTGAGGTGTCTCTTCGTTGACTGGATGCGGTTCTTGTAAGATCATGAACAATGCATCCATTATCTCTTCTGAAACCTCTCTCAGGACACTGGAACGTAGTCCATCTGGCAGAGATGACTTATCCACCTTTAGATCCTTTTTTTTGCGTAGCGCCTTTTCCTTTGTAATAACCGAGGCCGGAATACCTCGCGAGCCGTTAACCACCCCCCGGAGGACCGGGCCCTGGACGGAAAATTGCTGGCTCGGGTGACCCACTGTACCCTGACCTTGATTCTATCCAGCAACCATCGAGAGGAAGTACGATTCAGCCTTATTCAGTCACCTAAAGCCCCGGTAGTCCTAGGGTACCCATGGATGAACCAGCACAATCCCTGTATTCACTGGTCTACCGCGAGTGTAGCCGAATGGAGCCCGTCCTGCCATTCCAACTGTTTGCGGTCGGCCCCGTCTCCCAGAGAAGTTACCGTGACCCCACCTGTTTTGGAACCCCTTGACTTGTCCCGCGTCCCCAAGGAGTACCATGACTTAGGACAGGTGTTCATTAAACAGCGGGCCCTTTCCCTGCACACGCACCACCCATACGATTGTACAATCGACCTTCTCCGCGGGGCACCGCGACTCACCCGTCGCTTATTTAACTTGTCCCGGCCAGAGAAGGAAGCAATGGAAGTTTACATCAGTGAATCTCTCGCAGCGGTCATTATTCGACCTTCATCCTCCCCAGTGGGTGCAGGGTTCTTCTTTGTGGGGAAGAAGGATGGCTCTCTCCGTCCTTGCATCGACTACCGAGTCCTAAATCATATAACTATTAGGAACAAATACCTACTGCCTCTTATAAGTTCTGCGTTCCAGCCACTTCATGGAGCCACCATCTTCTTGAAGTTGGACCTCTGAAACGCCTACCACTTGGTCCGGATAAGGGAGGGGGATGAGTGGAAGACGGCTTTCAATACACCTTTAGGCCACTTCGAGTACTTAGTCATGCCTTTGGCGTCACAAATGCCCCCGCCGTTTTCATGCCTTGATTAACGATGTGCTAAGTGACTTCATTAACCGCTTCGTGTTTGTCCACACGGATGACATGCTGATCTATTCCAGCAGTCCCAGTCAAAACACGCACCATGTCTGTCAAGTCCTGCATAGGCTGGGGGAGAATAAATTATTCGTAAAGGTGGAGAAATACGAATTCCACGTCCCGTCGGTCAGCTTCCTGGTGAGAGCTGATCCAGAGAAGATCCGGGTCCTGGCGGAGTGGCCCAAACCCACGGACCGCAAGCAACTCCAACGGTTCCTGGGGTTTGTGAACTTTTATCGCCCGTTCATTAGAAACTACAGTCAGATGGTGGCCCCCACTTACCCTCCTTACCTCGCCTACCACACCGTTTTGCTGGGACTCCGAAGCGGACTCAGCATTCACAGACCTGATGAGGCGTTTCACCACTGCCCCCATCCTGGCTTGTCCGGATCAATCCCTTCAATTCATCGTGGATGTGGACGCCTCCGACTCCGGGGTAGGAGCGGTCCTATCCCAACGGGCAAGTTCGGACGAAAAGCTTCACCCTTGCTGCTTCTACTCTCGCTGACTGTCCCTTGCCGAGCGGATTTACGATGTGGGGAATCGGGACCTACTGGCGGTCAGACTAGCGCTGGAAGAATAGAGGGACTGGTTGGAGGGGGCAGAACACCCGTTCGTAGTATGGACGTATCGTAAGAACCTGGAGTATATTCAGACCGCAAAGCGATTGAACTCCCGTCAGGCCCGTTGGGCATTGTTTTTCGGACGTTTACTGTTTACCCTCACGTAGCGTCCAGGATCCAAGAACGGGAAGCCGCGCGCGCTATCCCGCCAGCATGACTCCAAGGAGGACATCTCCAGTCCCGAGACGATGCTCCCTCCAACCTGCGTGGTGGCTACCCTTTCTTTGGAGATTGAGGCGAAAGTAGGAGAAGCCCAGCGGGACGACCCCGATCCTGGAAGCGGACCCGGCGATCGCCTGTGTATGCCCGCCTCCGTCAGGCCTCAGGACCTCCAATGGCGGCACACATACCGGTTTGCCTGCCACCCCGGGAGTGATCGGACCACGGCTCTCCTGAGAAGTACTTCTGGTGGCCGTCCATGGAGGTGGACACCCGCTCATATGTCTCGGCCTGTCCCATCTGTGCCCGGGGAAAGGCCGCTCATCGACCATCTGCTGGTCAACTTCGTTCTCTACCTGTCCCTAGTCGTCCCTGGTCAACACATCGCCCTAGATGTCGTCACCGATCTACCCCCTTCCCGCTGAAACACAACTGGCTCACCGAGGTAGACCGATTCTCCAAGGCTGTGCACTTTGTGGCCCTCTCAGCTCCCTTCCTCTCAAGAAACCGCAGATCTTCTCGTTGGCCACTTCACCTGACTCCACGGAATCCCCGCAGACATCATTTCCGATCGAGGTCCCCAGTTCGTCTCGCAGGAATGGAAGGCCTCTATCAAGCCTTAGATGCAACGATCAGACTGTCATCCGGCTTCCACCCGAAGCCGAACAGGCAGACGGAACGGGTCAACCAAGACCTGGAGGCAACATTACGTTTTGTAACAGTAAACCATCCGTCAACCTGGAGCGACCATCTGCCATGGGTTGAGTACGCCCACAAATCCCTGGTGAGCTCTGCCATTTGGAGGTCCCCGTTCGAGTGCTCCCTTGGGTACCAACCCCCGCTGTTCCCCGCACAGGAAGAGTAGATCGCGGTACTGTCGGTTCGGGACCATATTCATCGGTGCCCGAAGATTTGGGAGGAGTCTCGCAGGGCCCTACTCAGATCAACAGATCGGAATAAGAAAACGGCCGACCGAAACCGGACACCAGCACCGGAGTACCAACCGGGGCAGATGTTCTGGCTTTCAGCCAGAGACATCCTGCACAAATGCGAACACAGAAATCTCGACCCCCGCTTCCTGTGACCATTCAAAGTCGAAAGGATTATCAATCCCACAGCAGTCCGCCTGACGCTGCCAAAGTCCATGCATATTCACCCAAACTTTCATGTGTGTCAGTTAAAGCCAGTCTCCGTCATCCCTTTTTGTCACCCAGCTGAGACTTCCCCCTCCCACCCGCCCGGCTCATCGACAACGATCCGGCTTACACCATCCGATTACTACTAAATGTACGCCGTCTGGGCAGGGCCCCCCAATACCTGGTGGACTGAGAAGGGTACGGCGCTAAACAGGGTTTCTGAGTCCCCCGCCCATTTATCCTCGACCCTTCCCTCATCCAGGAATTCCATCGGGACCATCCAGACAGGCCGGGAGGATTGCCGGGAGGCTCCTATTGAGGAAAGTGGGGTACTATCATGTTCCCTTCTGGCACCTGGCTGTCTTACTCAGGAATTGGGTCTTTAATGCCTCGTTTAGTTCCCAACCTATTACCAAGTTCCAATAATTACGAACACCAGCATTCCATCAACCTGATTAGTATAAGATTCCTGGGACCACTACTAAAAGGTACTAAAAGGAGTCGTTGGTCGACTCGTGTACGAGTAACCTCACTCCATGGGGTTTAGGACTATTAGTTCGAAGTCAAGCCTTGTTCTTCAATTATCTACCAAGAATAATACTCCGGGTACAACCCCCTTAGAACCCCACCACGCTCGCTACGACGGCAGCGTCTCCCTCCTCTGCCTCCGGGCTTGTGTTCTGCACTCGGTTCGTCCCACCGCCAGTCCTTGCAACATTATTGGAGGCCCCTGTCCCGACGGCGCACATCTAGTAGTCGTCAGACTGTATATGCCGGATGGTTGTCGATGAGACGGGCAGCTGGGGGAGTCTCAGCAGGAAGCGAGGGGCGAGTTTCCTATGTTCGTTCTTGAGCAGGATGTCCCTGGAGGAAAGCCACACCATCTGCCGAGGTTGGTACTCCGGCGTCGGAGTCCGGTGTCGGTTGGCTGTCTTCTTTTTTCGATCTGTTGATTGGAATAGGGCCGTGCGTGTTTCCTCCCAAATCTTAAGGCACCTGTCAATATGGTTCCGACTGTACCACAATCCCCTCTTCCTGCGCGGAGAACAGCGATGGCTTGGTACCCAAGCGAGTACTCGAAAGGAGACTTCCCAATGGCAGAGCTCAGTAGAGTGTTGTGGGCGTACTCAACTCACGGGAGGTGGTCGCTCCAGTTCGACGGGTTGTTTACCTTCAGACAACGTAGCGTTTCCTCCAGCTGACCGAAGGGACGTGGAACTCGCATTTTTCCGCCTTTGCAAATTACTGGTTTTCCCACAGTCTCTGGAGGACTTGACGGACACGGTGTACGTGTTCTTGGGGACTGCTAGAAAATATCAGGATATCATCGAGGTAAACAAATATGAACTGATTGATAAAGTCCCTCAGTACGTCATTGATCAGGGTTTGGAAAACGGCGGGAGCATTGGTGAAGCCAAACGGCATGACCAAATATTCAAAGTGGCCCAGAGGTGTATTGAAGGCAGTCTTCCATTCGTCGCCCTCCCTTATCCTAACCAAATGGTAGGCGTTGCGAACGTCCAGCTTTGAGAAGGTGATGGGCCATGCAGTGGTTCAAATGCCGAACTAATGAGGGGTAGATTGTACCTGTTATTAACTGTTATGTTATTTAGGCCTCGGTAGTCGATGCAAGGGCGAAGCGTCCCGTCCTTCTTTTCTACAAAAAAATAACCCGGCGCCTACCGGGAAAGATGAAGGTCTGATAATATCCGCCGCGAGGGACTCGTTGATGTACTTCTCCATGACCTCTCTCTCCGGTAGGGTTAGGTTAAAAAGGCGACTGGTGGGTAGCGGGGCCCCTGGATAAGGTCGATGGCACAATCATATGGGCGATGCGGAGGCAGAGAAAGGGCCCGATTTTTACTGAATACTGCTCCCAGGTCGTGGTATTCTGTAGGGACTCGGGACAAATCGAGGGGTTCTGTGATAGGCGGGGTCACGATAGCTTCCCGAGAGATGGTGCTGAACCCAGACGGTTGGCGTGGCTTGACTGGCTCCATTTGACTATCCTCCCGGTAGACCAGTCGATGTGGGGATTGTGTTGGTTCAACCAATGGGTACCCTAGAACTAACAGGGATTGAGGTGAACGAATGAGGCTGAACCGTACATCTTCCCAATGGTTGCCGGATAGGATCAAGGTCAGGGTAGGCGTACAGTGGGTCAACTGAGCTAGCAGTTTTCCGTCCAATGCCCGGGCTTTCATGGGTGTAGTTAGCGGATCGCGTGTTATTCCAGCCTGGGAGGCTATGTCTTCATCCAGCAGATTGCCCTCTGCATCGGAATCCTCCAAGGTGTAAAAGGACAGAGACTGTCGTTGCTAATTCCGGGTAGCCGGGATCTGCATCCGAGTGTGGGAGGCTGAAGGGAGTGTCGTCGGACCCACCAGAACAGTAGGAGCGGTAGCTCAGCGAGGAGTGGGAGAGAGGTTAGGGCTGGTTGGAAAAGGTAAGATGGACCGTGGGGTGACCCGAGGAACAGGGTAAGCAGTCTTCTCTCTCAGACGTTCTCGAAGTCGATGATCTAATCGAATGGCTAGCGAGATCAGAGAGTCCAGACAGTTCGTGTCGTCCTCGCGGCCAACTCATCCTTTATCTGGTCCGAGAGGCCCTGTCAGGTCATCTCCCGGTGGGCCTCATCATTCCACCCAGAGTCTGCGGCCAAGGTCCGGAACTCAATTGCACTACAACTCCATAATCCATGAGAAAGAAAGATTCCCTAACCTCCAAATACGATTGAAACATTTTAATATTATCGAGAGAGAGTTGTCAGGCAGATGTCAAACAACATACATCATCCTTTCCTGGAAGCATATAACGTGCATTAAGAATAGCCCATTGATTACCCTCAACACTTCTATGCGCAGGGACCAATGGGAAACAGACATGTTCATCCAATACATTGTATATGAAATTATGTCTTTTGAGCTTCCAACAGTAAATCCTACCGACTGCTAGAATGTCCTTCTTAAAGACTCAACAAAACCGAAAATGTAACTGATCATATTACAACTTTGCAACGGCAAGTCATTGTATTGTACATACTGGAAGTCGTTTCTTTAACGTATCTGTGTAACTCGAATTCATTTTATCATCATTGGTTCAGTTACTACCCATCTGCATCCACAACACGTCGCATACCCTCGATCTCTTCAGCAACTTTAAAATCCATGGCCAGGATCACCTAATTTTGACCATGGATGCCCAGTACTTATGCACTTTTATACCCCACCAGAAGGCCTTGAAGTACACGGCTTTCTTCCCGACAACGGAGCCAACCAATTCCCCTTCATCTACACACTTTATGGAGTCAGACAGCATTATAATAAAGAAGCAAAATTTATTTTGCCCATTTAGTGAGTACCGCATTGTTATTCTGCCGAGTCCCATAGCCGCATCTGGTCCATACACCTCCCATCCATGTACTTATCCGAACTTCTCTACAACGCAATTGAACCCAAATCAAACGCTTCCGCTGACAGATTGTCCCACACTCACACCACCCTCGGCGTGAAGAAATTCCCACTTAGGTTCCACTTAAATATTTTACCTTTCACCCTTAACGCATGGCCTCTGCTTCCAGTCTCTCACATATTCAGTGGAAAAAGCTTCCCTGTATTTACCCAATCTAAGTCACCTAGAAACGTGCATATATTACTGAAATCTTCCATCATTTTGTATTCTAGGGAATAAAGTCCTTACCTACTCAACCTTTCACAACAACTCAGGTGCTCAATTTCCGGCAAAATTCCTGTAAATTCTCTCTGTACCTTTCATTCATAGTAAAAATTTCCCTGTAGACAGATAACAAAGGCTGCAGCAATGAGGCGTCACCAACGTGTGGTACAGTTTCAACGTACCATACCATCTTCTACACGCAATACTTTGACTATTAAAGCTAATGCGCCTAAAGCTCTCAATGCGATCCTATCTGCCTGTGACTGCACTTTCTAGTAAATATGAATCTGTATTCCCTTTTCCAGCTCTTCTACCGCATTTCCTGTTGCCCAGTTTATCCCCTACGTCGGTCCTGCCCTGGCAGCCGCTCACATTTGTCTGCCTTAACATCCAACTGCTATGTATCAATCCATATTTACACCTGGTTCAGATATCCTACGGCAAAAGTTGATAGACTTCCTGTCTGTCTACTACACAACACAATCTGGATGTCAACCACAAATTTGTTGATCCAGCTTATCACATTAACATTCAGACTGTTGATATGGATGAAAAACAGCAACGGACCCAGCACCGATCATTGCGCCACTCAGTTAGTCACAGGCTTCCACTGGTTGAGAGTAACGCTCAGGGCTACCAACTCTGAATGGACAAACAGAACTGTTACAGAATCAGCAATGAAGAATACGTCAACATCCGTGTACGCCGGTATTCTTATGTTTCCACCCAGGTCTTTCGTGACACACTGGTGAAAACCGAGTAGAAGCTACTGACACGATGACAGAGGTTGTGACAACTACCGGGACCAACACTAAAACTGGTTTCAAACAATAACTGCTTGTTGCTCTGGGATAATCTGAGGTGGATTGGGGGGGGGGGGGAGTCACCGGATGAGGGTGTGCGCGCTCCTGTGGGTGCTCGTGGATTCGGGGTGTGAGAAGATAAATGGTCCACCCTTAATCTATGCCTTTGAATATCTGATAGATTTCAATCAGATCTCCTCCTAATTCTTCTAAACTCCAGCGAGTACAAGTCCAGAACAGAGAGTCCATATGTATATGCAGGTGTCTGCCAGTCAAGACAGAGATGTAGGACCTTAATTACAGTCTTAAATCCTTTAATACACAGACACCGCAAACACGCTAAAGATTTTGCTTTGGATCCCAGGATCTCTCTGCTCGGCAACACTTTTCAGAACTTTGCCTTTAACAATTTCTCAACCCTTATCTGCAAGTGGTCGATATTCTGTTTTCTTTGCCAGTCTTCTACACGATCCAGTGCTTCACAGACCATCGTATCATCGGAAAATTTACGAACCCACCCATCTGCAACTTCATTCAGGTTATTTGTAGGCAATATACACAACAGAGCTCCCGGCACAGACCCCCTACCGAACGCCACTAATTACAGACTTCCAGTTCGAATAAATCCCTTCAATCACTCCCCTCTGTCTTCCGTGTGCATGCCAGTCATTTTACTCAGAGAGTCGTGGATGTCTGGAATGCGCTGCCTGGTATTGTGGTAAAAGCAAATACATGAGAGGTACTGAGAGGACGCTTTGGATAGGCACGTGGATGTAAAGAAGATGGATATTGATATTGTGTAGGTAGGAGGGATTAGTATTTGGTGTTTTTGATTTGTTTTATAGCTGGATTGGCACAACATTGTCAGTCGAATGGCTTACGCCCGTGCTATAGTCTTATGTGTTCCATGTATCGTCTAAAGCATCAACCACTTCTCTGTTCCCCCTCCCGCCTAATTATGTCATGATTGTGTGGTGAGAGGGATTGTGCTCTTGTGCTTTATTAACCATTGTCCTTAGGCATCTTCCTCCACCTTGCACAAATTTTCAGGTTTATGTTGCTGAATATGATAAGGTGATGGAATCACTACTTGTGATTGAAGTCGTGGATGATGTTGGGTTGTAGGGAATGATTGTCGAGGTGTGGATTAGGAATTATGCAGGTGCGTAGGAGGGGAGTGGGTGATAGATTAAGGTAGGATTTGGGGATGGATTTGCAGCCCTCTACATGGGGAGAGAGTGGGGTGGATGAAACCTGGTGTTAAATGAAATTGTTCGTAGGGCTGTGGCCAGGGTTAGTCGGACTGCAGTCCGGTTTAGTTGGCCTTTGGTTTAGAGTTAACGGTAAGGTTGGGATGTAGATGTGCGGCTGGCGGAGACAGGGTTGTGGAGTTTAGGGCCGGGCGGAATGTGGGGCCCTGACAGATAGGGTTGTGGAATAACGCTGGCCTTCGCCTTTCATTAACGTAGTCCAAGAACACTTGGCTAAATTAACTGTGTGTGTACTCGAACACGTCATCACTAATGTAAATTCGAGTCTTTAATCTCTACACTCCCCCGCCAGGGCCACCCAACCAGGCTCCAGCCGTCCAGGCTTGTGATAATCCCAAGCCCTAAGAGCACGAAATGTATGCAACCTCGAGTTTAATTTGCTTCAGATCATTTTATTTGATTTTATTGCCACAATTTGGGAAGCAAAATGTTTCGAGGTTTAGGTATGAGGCTTTATCACAAAATAAGATTACCTACATTAAATTTTCAGTATTTCTTTCTGCACCTAGGTGTGTTGGGTCGCATGGTTTAAATTAACAGTGTTTACTGAAGATTCAGTGTCACATCATCCACACTGTTACTTTTACCTTCTTGCTGTCTCGGCTCTTTCACGAGCATTTCATGGAGCGGGAAATGAAGAGAATGTTTGGCTCGGTGGTGATTATGCCGGCCGTGGGTAACGCATCGCTCTTGTGCTTCTTGATCTCTTCACCCGACATGCATCATCACGCAACCCTGCTACGTTGCCTTGGACCGTGCATTAGAGTAGGTTCATATTAGGATTTAAGAGCAGGGATTTGCGGATTCAGAGTTAAGATTAGTGTTCTGGGGGCAGGGATGTGGAGTGTTTCAGGTCTGATTAGCTTTTAGGGACAGCGATGTGTGTAGGTTGGAATCAGATTAAGTTGAAAGTCAGGGATATGCAGAGGCAGAGGTCAGTTGAGCGTTTTGAAACATGGTTGTGGAACGATAGAGGTCAGGTTAGGGTTTAGGGAAAGGCATGTGTGGTATTAAAAGTCAGATTAGATTAGAGTTTAGCGTTAGGGATGTGGGGAGTTTGAGGTCAGCTTGAGGCTTATGGACGGTATACGGAGATTTACAGGTCCTATTAGGGTTGCAGGTTAGGGATACGGAGGTTTCAATGTCAAATTATGCTTATGGACATGGGTATGTCCATGGGTTAGGAAGTTGAGGTCAGATTATGATTTCGGGATGGATGAAATTATTTGCAGGTTAGGTTCGTATTTAGTCGTAGTAATGTGGAGATTTAGAGTTCAGGGCAGGGTTTCGGGTAAGGGATGTGGAGAGCTAGAGGTCAGGTTAGCGTTTCAGAACAGTGATATGGAGATTTAGAGATCAGAGCACTCCTTCGGATGAGAGACGTGGAGAACTGGATGTCGGATTGTCGTTTAGGGACGGTTATAGAGGGCTGGATGTCAGGATAGGGTTTAGGGAAAGGGAAATGGGGTGCTGGAGTTCAAATTACTTTAGCGTTTAGATTCAGACAATTAGAATGTTGGAGGTCAGATTAGATTAATGTTTAGGTTCAGACATGTGGGGTGCAGGAGGTCAAATTAAATTAGAGTCCAGGTTCAGAAATATGGGGTGTGAGAAGTTATATTAGATTGCAGTCTAGGTTCAGAGATATGAGGCGCTGAATATCAGCTTATATTAGTCTTTCCGTTTAGGGATGTGGGGTGTTAGAGATCAGATTAAGGTTTAGGGTCATTGATGAGGGGATTTAGAGTTCAGTTTGCTTGGAAATTACTGTTCATATTAAGGTAAGCGGCAGGGATGTAGGAAGTTACAGTGCAGGTCAGGATTCGGGGGCTGGGATGCGTTATTGTGAGAGGACAGATTTAGGTCTGGCGACAGGGGTGTTGGTGTTAGACGTTAGTTCAGGATTGGTGCCAGGTTTGTGAAGGAGTTTGAAATCAGATTGAGTTTATTGACAAGCATGTGGGTGAGTTACAGATCAGATTAGGGGAGTGAGACAGGAATGTGTGAGTGAGAGGTCAGAATTTGGTTTAGGGACAGCTATGTTGGGGCAGTTACTTATCCGGTGTAACAGTGACCGGGATATTGGAAGTTAAGAGTTCCAATCTTGATTTAGCCAGAAATGCGGTTTGTTAGATGTCAGATTTGGAATATTAGTGACAGTAATATGTGTATCTGTGTGTGTGTGGGGGGGGGGGGGGGATCGGGGAGAAGTTGAATGTTAGTTTTGAGTTGGGGTCTGAAAATTTGTCTTGGGTCGAAATGCCGTCGTTTTAACATTTTTCATCGATGAAGCCTGAAATGCTGAGTTCCTCCAGCATTTTGTGCGCTGCCTATCCGACCCTCTGAAAACTTAAATCGTTTCCTTTTGTTTTCCTTTCATTCTCCACAGTGTGATGCTTGTCTAACTGTCCCCTCTATAACAAAGGTCTCCTTGCCCTGGCAACGTCCTCGTAAATCTGCTCTGCACTTTCTCTCATACACACATACACACACACACACACACACACACACACACTAACTCACTCTTTCTAGTTCCCTCAATCTCCTTTTCCCCAGCACTCACGCATGCAGACCCCCCTGCGAATCTCTCTCGTCTCTCCGCCGCAAACACTTCCCTATCTCCCACCATTCCCTTGTGGTCCATCCCAATGCTGTTCCCCAAGTCTCTGTCAACAGGACGACCCCAGTAAATAATAGCTTGGGGACTGGCCGATGGATAAGTCGTTCTGGGGAACGGACTGGATATTTGAAGCTGCTTCTGGGTTGTACTCAGGGCGCCTCTTTATTAATCATCAAAAACATATGATGATCGGGTATATCATTACACTAATCACCTGCTCCCTGAATCTCGACTGAGTCACCGCATAAATAAATGTGTTCGTACGCAAGCTAAAATTCCTCAACACAACGCTGAGCTCATGAAATATCCATTCAGAATCATTGAAAGTGAAACCATTTCCTTGCATCATATAATAAATGAAATTTACAACCAGTGTCAACCAGAGAAGGATGAAGCTGCCGGAGAGCGTGAAGAGTAAAATTACAGACCTCCTCCTGCTCTCCATCTCCGGGTCACTGCGATTCTCCCCCTTGCTCTGACCCTTCAAGACCTTACGGATCCGACTGGCCACTAAAATGTGTCTGACTGTCAGAACGTTGAGAAGCAGTATCGCAAAAAGGGGGAGGAACGGAGTTAAAACATTCTCCAGCCAAGCCTGTGCTACCCACCGAGGGTCAGTCGTAAGATTGTCCTTGAGTTTACAGAACCGCGGAACGTTTTCGATGATCACTTTGGGTTCCCAGATTAAGTAGCGGGGTATGTTTTTCAGACTTAACAGTACACCAATTGTTGTTAGAACCACAGCCGCAGTCTTCCCGGTGTAATATTTTGTTTGCAGCTTCTGACAGCAAATGGTAACAAACCGATCAAAGGTGAATGCGACGGTGAACCAGACAGAACAGTCTGTGGCTGTGAACCTCAATACCTGGGTAACACTGCACACAGGAGTGATGCTCAGGAAACTGGACATAAAGTAATGTAGTTTAATTCGAAACAAAATGACCTCGAAAACAACAGTCAGCAGATCGGCCGCTGCCATGGCCACCAGGTAGCGAGTGGTGCAGGTAGAGAGGCCGCACTTTCCCCGGGTGCAAATCTAAGATCCGATACGGGTAAGGCCATTTCTGAAACCTTTTCTTCACTCTGCACATAGGACAATACGTGACTAATCGTCCGTGCTAAGAACAAATTGCATGAACCACAGTGATCGGTGTTAGTCCTGATTCCAGTGGCTGATGGGGCCGGTTTCTCTGACTTAGACGTGACTGAGCTCGTCACCAGGTACTCGGCATCTGGTGAGGCTGAGGAGGGATCCGGAGGGAAGCAACGCACACAAATTTCTGGAGGTACTCGGCAGCTGAAGATGCATTTAAGTAATTGAACGAACGCAGACCGTTTTTACGACGGGTTACAGAGGGAAAACCGGGTAAACTTGGTAAACAGAGGCTGAGTGGCTCCGTTAATGGATTAATTCTACAATCCATAACACAGTTCAGCATATCCGTGGGCTCTGGTTCAGGTGATATGACCCAACTATTGACCACTAGGCAGTGGGATCCAACTATGGCAGAATCCAGAGGGCGACGGAAAACACAGCACTCGGTGTTCAGTCTGATCAATACCTCACAAACAGTGAACTTCATAGTGTAAAACCAACTTCTTCGGGCGAAAGTGCCTTTCGCCAGCACGAGTATAAATTCGGACGAATTCCCATCAGGGCACTTCCGGTGAGAGAGCTGCACTGGGACAATTCTGGAAAAGGTGTCATTAAAGACACGAAAAACGTCCGAGTCGATCGCTTGTGGCGAAGGAGAGACAGACAATGTGTTTCATTTGTCAATAAATATGAAAAATCAACATGTCAGATTGACAGGGTTGATATTTCTGACGGATATATGTGCAATAATCATCAAGCTGGAAGCTTGTAAACTGTTCGGGAGCAGGTCCGCAATGGTTAATACACCGAAATAGAAAACATGAAGTCTACGCACTCACCAGGAACTCCAATGACAGCAATGAACACGTACACTATTTTCTGCACACCCATGTGCCTTCAACATTGAAGGCATTTTCCCTGCACGGTGCTTCCGGCGATCTCTCAGAATAAAATGCTAAGGCATCATAATCCTGGGGTTTTTAATGCCATTTAGCGAATCCACAGAGACAGGTTTCAACAGACTTAGAAATAAAGATTTCCAAATTATTCTCAAACCGATTATTTCAGACACGTGCAGTCCCTCCGTGACAGATAGTGATTAATTTAGTGAATTAATTGTGAAACTGCAATAAAGTGATGGCACCAAGTGCTGTAATTTTGGAGCGGCATTTTTCCAGCAGAGGGAGCATTCTTTCAAATTCCCACCTTGCCACCTGCTGTTCGTTTTGGTGTGATTGTTGTCGATCAGCTGAGCAACTGGTAAAGCAGATTGACTGAGAGTAAAACGGCCGCTCCAGTCTGATTCTGCACCAAATCTGATCGCACAGTATTTGAATGCAATCTTAAACACGAGAAAATCTGCAATGCTGGAAATTCAATGAATTCATGCATTTCAATTTACTTCCCATTTCCGTTCTGACACGTCAGTCCACGGCCTGCTCTGTTGCGCGTTGAGGCTGCACTCTGGTTAGAGGAACAACTCCTGATGTTCCGCCCCTGATGGCATGAGCATTAATTACTCGATTTTCCATTAATGCACACCCCACCCTATTCAGTAATCCCTCACTCCCGTATCGCTCTCTCACCTTACCTGCTTACCTACCCATCAACTCACTATGGTTCTCCTCGCACTTCTCTTTCTTCTATGATCTTCTACTTTTTCCTATCAGAATGCTTTCTTTCTCCAGCCATTTTTCTCTTTCACGAATTAACTTCCCAGCTCTTAACCTCACCCCTGCCCATCTCCCACTTTCGCCTATCTCCAACATATTGTACGTCTTCTTCACTCCCCACCCTCCCCTGCCTTGTTGCCTTGAATTCTCTTTTTTTATTTCAAGTCCTGATCAAGGATTTCGTCCCGAAACATCGACAATGCTCTTTTCACAGAAGTTAACTGACCCGTTGAGTTCCTCCTGTATTGTTTTGGTGTTACATTGAATGTAACCTCATCCCTCTCTCCTGATTATCACACACCACACTCATAGTACCTGAGGTATACCAAACATTGTCCTGGGTCAAAACCATGACTATGTTCTTCAGTACTGAAAAAAAAGAAGAAACCTTACTGCCTTCTTTTTGAGTTATTTCCATATGGAACAGAGAAGGGTAAAGACAGGAACAGTCTTTTCGGCCCGCAGTGATATAGCCAACCATGACACCACACTAAACAGATCAAAGCTACAGATTAATGCTTCGTCTCCATTTCCTGTCCGTGTGTCAGCGGTCATAACAGTAACCGTGGGCATTTGGGTTCTCTCTTCTCAGATATGCTTAATCTTTTCTGTTACTTAGTTGCTCAAAAAAGGCGTCTAAACCGTCGGATCAGTCCTGTCAATTCTGTGTGGCTCCGCTGTTCCACAGTTTTATAAATGACCTAGATGAGGAAGGGAAAGGATGGGTTAGTAAATTTGCTGATGAGGTTACAACGAGTCATTGACAGGATGAAAAACTGAGCTGAGAAGTGGTAGCTGGAATTCAACCCAGTTAAGTGTGAGGCGGTTCATTTCGGTTGGTCAAATATGATGGCAGGAATATAGCATTAATGGCTAAGTCTGTTGACAGCGTGTAGGATCAGAGGGTTCTTGGGGTCCTAGTCCAAAGGACAATTAAAGCTGCTACACAGGTTGACTGTATGGTTAAGAAGGCATACTGTGCATTGGCCTTCATCAATCGTATGATTGAATTTAAGAGGCGAGAGGCAATTTTGCAGTCATATCGGTCCCCGGAGAGACCCCACTTGGAGTACTGTGCTCAATGCTGGTCGCTTCGCTAAAGGAAGGATGTGGAAACCATATAAAGGTGTCAGAGGAGATTTACAAGGATGTTGCCTGGATTGGGGAGCATGCCTTCTGAGAATTGGTTGAGTGAAACTGACCTTTTCTCATTGGAGCGGTGGATGATAAGAGGTGACATGATAGAGGTGCGCAAGATAATGTGAGGCTTAGATCATGTCAGAGGCATTTTCCTAGGATGAAATGGCTAGCACGAGAGGGCATATTTTTAAAGTGTTTGGAAGTAGGTACAGAAGAGATGTCAGGGTAAGTTTTTTTTTACGCAGAGTATGGTGAGTGCATGGGATGGGCTGCCGGAGGCGGTGGTGGAAGCGAAAACGATAGGATCTTTTAAGGGACTGCTGGATGGGGGAATGGAGTTTAGAAAAATATATGGCTTTGGGTAAAGCCTAGGTAGTTCTAAGGTAGGGACGTGTTCGGCACAGCTTTGTGGACTGAAGGGCCTGTATTGTTCTGTATGTTTTTTTTAAATGATTCTTTGTTTCTAAAGTCATTTCTTCAACAGTGTGTTAAAAATGCAAGTTCAAATTTGAATTGAGTTCTTGCTGTTTTTATGATTGAGGCAGCCATTGTGTGAAATGTATGATATGATTAAACTCTGAGATAATTTAATTTGCATGTAACAGAATCAGCAGGTTGAGGATGCATATAGATTTGGAGGTGGAAAAAGAGACGTTCTGCAGTAGAATCCGAGGAGCATGTAGAACATAGGGATCTGGGATGACAGATTCATAATACATGAAAGTGGCGTCACAGGTAGACAGCGCTGCATACAGAACATTTGGCACATTGAACATTATTCAAGATCTCGATTACAGTAGATGGGATGTTATGTTGAAGCTGTATAAGACGATGGTGAGGCCTAATTTGGAGTATTTTGTGCATATTTTGTCACCTGCCTGCAGGAAAAAAAATATCGGTAAAATTTAAAGAATGCAGTGATGATTTACAATACGCTTGCAAGATCTTCAGGACGTGAGTTATCGGGGAAGCTTGAAAGGTGAGGACTTTATTCCCCGGAACATAACAAAATGAAGCAGATTTCTGAGAGGAATACCAAATTATGACAGTTATAGACATAAAAAAGGAGGATGTATGCACTGAGTTTCAATTAGACGGGAACCAGAGTTCGGATATTAAGGGCGAAAGGTAAAATATTTAAGGGAAACTTCGTATGATTTCCTTCAATCACAGAGTGGTGAAGGTGTGGGAAGAGCTGCCAGCGGAACTGGAGGAAGTGGGTTTGATTTTATTCCAGAGAAGCTTGGATAAGTAAACAGATGGGAGGGGTACTGAGGGCTATGGTGAAGCTGTGGATACGGGACTCGACAGAATGACAATTCGGTACGATCTAAATAGACAAAAGAGTTTGTTCCTTTGTTACAGTCTTCCTTGACTCCAAAGAAACCGTCCATCAATGGGGACTGTTCTATCCTGTGTTGGGAAGGAGGCAGAGTGCTTTAAGGGCGTCTTGATGGGGGATAGAAGTATATATAGTGGCGTGCAAAAGTTCGGGGACTCCCTGGTCAAAATTTCTGTTTCTGTGAAAGGTTAACTGAGTACAAGATGAACTGACCACGAAGAGTCATAAAGTTAAAGCTGAAAGATTCTTTTATCATTTAAAGCAAGATCAGTGTATTATATTTGTTTTGTACAATGTTAGAGAAAGGGGAAAAAGAAAGGAGAGCCATGAAAAAAGTTTGGCCATCCCAAGATATTGGAGCTCTCAGATAAATTTTACCAAGGTCTCTGTCCTTAATTAGCTTGTAGGGCTTGAGCCTGTTAACAGTCATCGTTATGAAAGGGCAGGTGACGTAAATTTCAAAGCTTTACAAATACTTTGACACTAAAACTTTGTCTCAACAATCAGCAGCCAAGGGCTCATCTAAGCAGTTGCCTAGCATTCTGAAAATTAAAATAAATTGTGTTCACAAAGCAGGAGAAGTCAATAAGACGATAGCAAAGTGTTTTCAGGTAGCAGTTTCCTTAGTTTGTAATGCAATAATGAAATTACGGTTAACAGGAACGGTGGAGGTCAAGTTAAGGTCTGGAGGAACAAGAGCATTTTCCGTGAGAGTTGCTCATAAGATTGCTAGAAAGGCAAATCAAAAGCCCTGTTTGACTGCAAAAGGCCATCAGGATGATTTAGCAGACTCTGTAGCGGTGGTGGACTGTTCTACTGTGTAATGGCAACTGCACAAATATGACCTTCATGGAAGAGTTTTCATCTGAAGAAAATCTTTCCTGCGTACTCACCACAAAATTCAGCATCCGAAGCTTGCAAAGGGATATCTAAACAAGCCTGATGCATTTTGAAAACAAGCCCTGTGGACTGATGAAGTTAAAATAGAACTTCCTGGCCGCAATGACCCAAGTATGTTTGGAGAAGAAATGGTGAAGAATTTCATGAAAAGAACATCCCTCAATCTTTTAAGCTCGGGGGTGGATCGATTATGCTTTGGCTTTGCATCACAGCCAGTGGCACGGAGAAAATTTCACTGCTAGAAGCAAGAATTACTTCAAATAAATACCAGCAAATTCTGGAAGCAAACATCACACCGTCTGTAAAAAAGCTAAAGATGAAAAGAAGATGCCTTCTACAGCAAGGTAATTATCCTAAACACACCTCAAAATCCACAATAGACTACCTCCAGAGACGCAAGCTGAATGTTTTGTAATGGCCCTCACTCCCCCCCCCCACCTAAACATCACCGTAAATCTGCGGATAGACCTAAAAAGAGCAGTGTATGCAAGTCGGCCCAAGAATCTCACAGAACTAGAAGCCTTTTGCAAGGAAGAATGGTCGAATTTGACCCAGACAAGAATTTAATGATTCTTAGCTGGGTACAGAAAGCGTTTACAAGCTGAGATACTTGCCAAAGGGTGTGTTACTAAGTACTGTCATGCAGCGTGCCCGAACTATCGCTTCGGGCAATATGTGGGCAAACTCCGCAAATCCAGGAGCCATAATAGAGTCACTGAAAAAATTAACTTAACAGGACGGACCAAAAAAAAAAACAAAAGACAAGAAAATGCAAATATAAAGGATTAATAAATAAATAATAAATATATGAGAAATAAATACCAAGGGCATGAGATGTAGAGTCATTGAAAGTCAGTGCAGTGATTGTGGAACCAGTTCCGTGATGGGGTTACTGAAATTCAGTAAAGTTATGCCCTCTGGATCAGGAGCCTAATGGCTCACGGGCTGTAACTGTTTCTGAACATGGTGTTGAGGCCCTAAGGATCCTGCACCCTCTTCCTGATGGCAGCAATGAGAAGAGAGCATGCCCTTGGTGTGTGTGAGGGTTAGGGCTGTCCTTCATAATGGATGCTGCTTTCCTGTGACAGCACTCCATAGAGATGTGTTCAGTGATGAGGACATTATACTTTCAAGGGCCTTGGTGTTTCCACAGCAGGCCAGAATCCACCTACTCTCCACCTCACATCTGTAGATGTTTGTCAAAGTTTTAGATGTCATGCTGCAATTTTCCGAAATTCAAAGGAAGTAGAGGCGTTGCCATGCTTTCTTCGTAACTGCACTTGTAATGCTTATAAAAAGTATGCGGACACCTTGGAAATTTTCATCCTTTATTGCTTGACAACATTGAGACAGAGTGGATTTAGTTTCGTTTCTTTCACACTGACCAACAGAAAGAAAGTCTTTTGTGTCAATGTGTAAACAGATCATCAAAAAATGATCTAAATTAAATACAAATAGAAAATAGAAAATAATTGATTACAGATTCACCCCCTGCAAGTTTGCATTCTGCAGCTCGCAGTTCCATTTCACCACTTTCGAAGATTTGATTTTATCTTTACATTTTGAGACTCCCCACCCCTCTGCCTACCAGCCAATCCGTTCAATACAGTCACACCCGAATATCATCTGCACCCTTGTCCATACATCAGACCCACAATTCCATCTCCACCCTCTCCAATACCCTCAGTCCCTTCCTCCCCAGTATAATTAGCATCCAATCTGCATGTATCCACTTCAGTACATTCACGCCTCCAATCCTCTCCGCAACCTCCACAATGTAATCACGCTTCCGACCAGCTCTGCATTGTCTCCAATTTAATTACATCCCTATTACACTCTGCATTCTCTCAGAAGCATCTGCAACTCCAATCCGCTTTACGTCCTCTCCAATGTAATCACACGGAATTCTCTCGGTATTATCTCCAATAGGATCGGACCCTCAAACTCACCCGCTTACTCTATCCAATACAATCAGTCATCTAACCCTCTCTGCACTCCCTGAGAACAATAACATTCCAAAATCCTCTCTATACCCTCTCTGTAAAATAACATTCCCAAATCGTATCTGCATTGGCTCCAAAACGGGAACATACGGATAATCACTCTGCATCCTGTCTAAACAGCAACATCATCACAATCCATAACGCCTTAGCTCTTCGAGAGTTCCGTGAAGAGAGGCATCAGCCAGAGAAAGCAAAGAAAATATCCCTAGGTTAGGTTTTTTTTTAAATCTCCTTCCCTTCTTTATATCTACTCAGCCAGGACAGTAGAGATGCAGGACAGCAGGTTAGTGGAAATGCACTTGTTGCGGATGTGGGAAGGCAGGGAGACCTTCAATATCCCTGAATGTTATAACTACGAGATATGCATCCAGCTGCTACTTCTAAACAATCACGTTAAGGAGTTGCAGCAAGCACTGGATGAACACTGGATCTGGATCATTCGGGCCGCTGAGTGGGTGATAGATAGGAGATATAGACAGGTAGTTACACCTAAGGTGCACGGCACAGGAAAGAGAGTGACATCCAGCAAGGGGAAAGTGGTTAAGGAGCCAGTGCAAAGATGCTCTGTAGCCATGCTCCTCAACAACAAAGATTACACGTTGCATTCTTTGGGGGATCGGGGTGTTTGACCATAAAGACAAAAGTCACGGTGGTCGTGTCTCTGGCACTCAGTCGGTTTCTGTCCCTCTGAAGGGATGGAGAGAGGAATGGCAAGTTGTGCTAATAGGGGATTCGTTAGCTAGAGGAACCGACATGAATTTATGCGTGCGAGAAAGGGCCAGAGTTCGGGCAGCTTCCGTTTACATTATATGTGAATGGTTACGAGGGTGAATGTATTTTTGCAAAGTTTGCTGTCGAGACAAAGATATCTGGAGGCACTGGTAGTTTTGAGGAAGCAGAGATGTTACAGAAGGATCAAGACAGATTTGGAGAATCTGCAATACTGAGTCCAGAAGTCTGTGGTCATGTACATTGGTGGAAGAAATGAAACAGTTTACTATATTCTATATGGAGAGAAATTAAAAAAAAATCTGAGCTGCAAAGAGTTTTTGAATTCCCCGTGCAGGGTTCATTAGAGATTAATTTGCAGTGTGAGTCGATGGTTGGGAAGGTAAGTGTGACGTTAGCATTCGTTTCGAGAGGGCCAGAATGTAAAAACATAGATGTAATGTTTATGCTTTGGAAGGCTCTGGTGAAGCCTCACAGTGTAAGTTGATAAATTTCTTGGCCGTTTATCGAATAAAATAATTTCTGGCGTTGAAGAGGGTTCGATAAATGTTCAGGTAAATGATCCCAGGTTTGAAAGGCTTATTAATGGTTGCAGACCTGTACTAGCTATCAGTTAGAAGAAGAAGGGGCATGTGCGCAGAAGTTCGTCATCACGCAAGGTCGCTCAGAAGATTTAGAAAGCGAGGACTTTCAGCGTGAGGTTCGTTTGGGAGAAATGTGCAGACGCCTTAGCTCGTCATCACACAAGACCGCTCGAAAGGTTCCGGGATAAAAGGGAGACACTGCCTGTCGGAGCAGTCGTTGGAGTAGCGTGATGTAGAGTAGGCTCATCGAGTTTTCGGCGAGGATGGGCCTAGGCGAGGTAAGGGGGTAAGTTACTTCCATATATTATTTTTGTCGTCTACATTAAGAATAATGGGTATGACTGCAAAGACAGTTTTCTGTCCCGCAAGTCACATGTGCGATATCCAGGAGATTTCTAGCCTCTCCGATGGCCACATATGCGCCATGTGCAACGAACTACAGCTTCTTAGAGACCGAGTGAGGGAACTGGAGCTGCAGATCGATGACCTTCTGCGTGTTATGGAAGGTGAGTAGGTGATCGATAAGACATACAGGAAGATAGTCACACCGGTGCCACGGGAGGCAGATAAGTAGGTGATCGTCAGGAACAGGAAGAGGAAGCGCCAGGTAATGGACTGCCTCTCTGTGACCTTCCCCTTAACAATAAATACTTAAGTCTGAGTAAAGTTGAGTGGGAAGATCTATCAGCGAGAAGCAAATGTGACCGTGCATCGGGCACTGAACCTGGCCTTGTGGCTCAGAAGGGCAGGGAACTGAAGAGGATAGCAGCAGTAATAACGGATTCTATAACTAGGATGACACACAGTCAATTCTGTAGCAGTGAAAAAATACAGGAATCGTAGTTTCCTCCCAGGTGCCAGGGTTCACGATGTATCTGAACACATCTACAACTTTCTGAAATGGGAGGGCGTGAGCAATAGATCGTGGTATATATTGCTCCCTTCGATCTAGGTAGAAAAATACCGAAAAGGTCCTCAAAATGATATACAGGGAACTAGGAAGCAAGCTGAGAAGCAGGATATCAAGTGTAGCAATCACGGGATTACCGCCTGTGCCACGTCACAGTGGGCATAAGAATAGAATGAGGTTGTGGATAAATACTTGGATGAAGGATTAGAACAGGGAGCAGGGATTCAGATTTCTGGATCGTCGCAGACATTTCTGGGGCAAGTGTTACCTGTACAACAAGGGCGGATTCATTTTTTTGGAGGAGAATCAATAATCTGGCGGGGAAGTTTACAAATGTTATTGCGGATGGTTTAAATTAGAATTGCAGGGTATGAACCGAAGGGAAGGGGCAGAAAATGATGTGTTTGACGCTCGAGCAGAAACAGCTTCGAAGGTGTTTCTGAGGAACGATAGGCAGATGATAGAGCAGAAATGCACTCAGCCTGATAGTCTGTTATCTCTCTATTTCAATTCAAAGAGGATCATATGAACGGCGGATGAAACTAGAGCGTTGATCAATACGTGGGACTATGACTTTGTGGCCATGCCACGGACTTGGGCGTATCAGGGGCACGAATGGCAGCTGAGCGTGCCTGGCTTTAGAAGCTTCAGAAAAGATAGACAGGTAGACGAAAGGGGTGGGGGCCGTGGCATTACTAATAAGGGATAGTGTCATGGATACAGAAAAGGAGGAGGTCATGGAGGAATTATTTTCTGAGTCAACATGCTTGGGTGTCAAAAACAGGAAGGGAGCAATAAATCCACCGTGTGTTTTTTATAGATTTCCAAATATTAATAGGTTCATCGTGGAGCAGAAAGGGAGGCAGATTTTGAAACGGTCAAATAATAATAGAGTTGTTTATGATGGGTGATTTTTAATTTTCCTAATATTGACTGGCATCTCCTTAGAACAAGGAGTCTAAGTGAGCTGGACTTTGTTTCGTGTGTCCAGGAAGGTTTCCTGATGCAATATGTGGACAAGCCAACTAGAAGAGAGGCTGTACTTAATCTGTTGTTTTTTTTTTCTGTGGAAATCAAAGTGGTCAGGTGTCAAACCTCCCGGAGGGAGAACAATTTGGAGGTAGTGATCGCAAATCTAATTCCTTTACCATTTCAATGGAAAGGGATAGGAAACGACAATTGGGAAAACATTTATAATTGATGTAGGAAAAAATATGATGCTATTAGGCAGGAACTTGAGAGCAGATGATCGCGGGGAAATGCACGGCAAAAATGTGGAAAATCTTCAGGGAACATTTGCGTAGGTATGTTCCATTGAGGCAAGAAAAGGATCGTAGTCAAGAAGATTTGTACAAAATATGTGGAAATTGTGCTTAAGGTTCAAGAAGCTAGGTACGGGTATAGTTCTAGAAAATTGCAAGGTTGCCAGAAAGCAGCTTAAGAATGTAATTAGGAGATCTAGAAGGCTTCGGCCAGCAGTTTTAAGGAAGACATTCTACAAGTAAGCGAAGAGCAAGATGGTGAGCTCTGTGAAAATAGGTCAAGGAGGTGCGATAGTAGAAACTTGTGGCTGGAGTGGGAGGAAGGTAACGGAGGGAATGAAAATTCTGTTTCACTATTCTCCAAGGAAAATGACCTGACAGTTTGGAGATGGCATACAGACGCCTGAAACGCTTGAGCGTATCGACATTGAGGAAAAGGATGCGCTAGAGCTTTCGAAAACAATTAAGAAATACGTCGCCGGAACCAGATGAGATATACCCAGGCTATTGTGGGAAGACCGGGAAAGGATTTCTGAAACTTCTGTGATGATTTTTCCATCATCAATAGGGACGGGAGAAGTACCAGAGGAAAGTTGAAAATGTTTCTCTTTTGTTCAACAAAGTGAGTACAGATAACCCAGGAAATTATAGACCAATGAGTCTTACTTCCGTCGTGGGCAGGTTATTGGAAAAGATCTTGAGAGGCAGGATTTATGAACATTTGTAGAGATCTAACCTGATTAAAGATAGTCAACATGGCTTTGTCGAGGCCCGGTCGTGGTTTGCAAGCCTGATTGAATTCTTTGAGGAGGTAACAAAACACATTGATGAAGATGAAACAGTCGATATACTGCATATGGATTTCAGTAAGGCATTTGATAGGGGTCCCCATGAAAGGTTCATTCAGACAGCAAGGAGGCACGGGATTCAATTATACTTTGCTTTGTGAATGCAGAATTAGCTTGCCCTCAAAAGGCTAAAGTGTCATACCGTGGGTGTAGGGAAAGAACCCAAACGCAAGACGCAGACACAGAACTACCAGGTACAGGACTAGGAATGAGAAGAAAGCAAGAGAAATGAGGAAGAAAGGAAGCTGGACGTGACACAGGCCCCAGACGAGACAAGGATTCCAGGTCTGTGCTAGGACTTGACAAGGAGAGCGGAATCAGGACATGGAACAGGAAACTAGGGGCCTGGGCTTGAACTCCGAGCTAGAAACTGGACAAGGACCCAGAATCTGGGCTTTGACTCGGCCTCGGACTCCAGAACCCGGCGAGGACAAGACGTGGCTACAGGACGAGGAGAGACACAGGACTGGACGAGGGACACATGGACAGGACAAGGGAACCCAAGGACAGGACGAGCTGGGCAAATTACTTCTGGGCTGGGTGACGTATATGGACAAGACAAGAACACAAAGCCATGGCTTGGACAGGACTAAGTGCTAAGAGATAGTTAGGACTGGACGAAACCCCGAAGCCTTGACTTGTTCGAGGAAGAGATAGGAATACAGAGCCTTGGTTAAGGAAGAGAGAGAAACAAGAAACTCAGAGCTGGGACCCCTCCTTCGTTACAGGACTTTGGGACGGGATTCATTACACAGAATGCTGATCACGACGAGACAAGTCCCAACGCTAGATAGCGGCAAAACGGCCGTCTCTACCTACCGAAGGCGAGGACACAGACAGAGAGTTCCAAACAGGGCGAGTTTACAGACACAAGCAAGGTGAGGCAAGGCTCCAGGAAAGAGGGTGAAGGGCAGGGTTACAGACAGGAGGTTTGGACAAGAACAATGCAGCAACCAGTGGGTGAATCCTGAAGCTATTTATGAAGCCAGTCCAAACGAGAATCGGCTGCCTCAATAGAAACTGGGAAAAGCCGGAAAACCTGGAATAAGGAACATGGACCAGATCGTGAACCGGAATGCGGATTTCATGGAACAGACCATAACAAAATGTGTAGATGATTGGTGACTAGTGGTGTTCCGCAGGGATCTATTTCCGGTACACCTTCTCTTTATGATTTTCATAAATGACCTGGATCTGTATGTAGAAGGTTGGGTTAGTAAGTTTGTGTTTCCCCATAGCTAAAATGGCTTAAACATCGGGGGCATCGTTTTAACATGCTTGGAGGTAGGTGCAGGGAGCATGATAAGGATATGTTTTACTCACGCAGAGAATGGTGATTCGTGAAATGTACTGCCATGCGACAGAGTGGAGAAGTGTCCAATACTGCCTTTTAAGAGACTCTTAGATAGGTACATGAAGCTTAGAAAAATAGAGGGTGATGCGGTATGATAATTCTGGGCAGATTCGCGAGTAGGTTACGCGGTCGTCACAACACTGGGCCGAAGGGCCTGTAATGTGCTGTATATTTCTGTGTTCTATGTTCAAGTCGCGAATTTCGTTTCACAAGGAGAAGTTGTGAATTGCTGGCTCAACACTCTAAGTATACTGACATTCATTCTATCATCGAAATTAGATTGTGATGTTAATGGCACGTCGGGATTAAATATAGTGACTCCCGAAGTAGGTGAAAACCTCGATAGTTCTCTCAAGTCTCTCAAGGCGTAAGCAGACACACACACACACACACACACACACACACACACACACACACACACACACACACACACACACACACACACACACACACACACACACACACACACACTTTTATGAGATTTTTGACTTTTATGGAGATTTGTTTGGTTGGAAAGATTTCTCCTTTTGTGCAGTCTATTCTTGTGGTATAAAGCTCAGTGTTCTTGTACAAAATAAAGAAAAAAATGCTGGAAACACGAGCATGTTATTCACGCTTCTAGCAAGGAGAACATATTTAATATTCCAGGTGGATGTCCGTTCGTCACAACTGAGAATGAGTAAATAAGTCATTTCTATTTTTAGGGAAAACAGAGTGAATGTTATCTGGCAACCGAAAAGCCACAGATCGGTTGAGACTAAATGAGTGACAGTGACGGTTAGAATCTGGTCAGTATTTTTTTTTATGTTTTGGGTGTTCTGAACAACAGAACTTTGGGCCAGGCCAGCGCCGCAGACTATAATAATGGCAGAAGAAAAAGAGAAAAAGTACTGGTCCAAAATGACAGGTGGATGAGAGGCATTTCTGGCACCAGGATCACAGTAACACATACAGAACGCTGGCGCTACTCAACAATTTATGCATCATCTATAGTGAGGAATAACGAGTCGACGTTTAGAGTCGAAAGGTTTTATCAGGACTAAAAACGAAGGGGGGAGAAACCTAACTGAGAAGGTGGGCGGTGGGGAATGAGTACAAGCTGGACGGTGATAGGTGAAAACAGGTTCAAGGAGAACGTGGGTGGATTGGAGAGTTGCATGTGGTTAGAAGTTGGGATGTAATAGATGGAAAAAACAAAGTGTTGAAGAAGAAGGGAACTGATAGAAGAAGGGAAGGTGGAGGAGACAAGAGAGTCGATAGGGAACTGACGACGAGCGAAGTGTAAATCCCGAATGGGGAATGAAATAAAGAGATGGAGAAGGAGGATTATATTACCGGGTTAGTCAAATCTATGTTTTTGCCGTCTGCTTGAAGCTACTCAGACGGAATATGAGGTGCTGCTCTTTCAACCTGAAATTTGCTTGATCGTGGCATTAGAGGAGGATACGCACTGCCAAGATGGAGTGAGTCTGGGTAATAGAAATAAAGTGTTCTTTGCAAAGTGGTCTCACGATCTATGTCATAGCCGCACTGGTACAGTCAGATACAGTAGATGACCCCGACATATACGAGGGTGAAATGTTGCCTCACCTGGAAGGACTGTTTGGTGGTGGGGGGGGGGGGCGCCGCATTGTGTGATGGAGGACGGGAATGGGCAGGTGTAGCACTTCTTCCGCTTGCAGTGCTAAGTGTCAGGAAATAAATTGGTGAGAAGGGATGAATTATGAAAGGAATCATGGAGAGAGTGGACCTTACAGAAAGCGATGAGTGGTGTGATAGGGAGAAGATTGCTGAGCCTCTGGCGATGATCTTTGCATCATCAAAAGGGACTGCAGAAGTACCAGGTGATTGGAAGTTTGAAAATGTTGTTCCCTTGTTCAAGAGAGGGAGCACAGATAACCCAGGGTATTATAGACCATTGAGTCTTTTCAGTGGTGGGCGGATTAATGGAGAAGTTCCTGAGATGGAGGATTTATAAGACTGTATAGAGACATAATGTGATTAGAGATAGTCAGGATGGGTTTGTTAAGGGCAGGTCGCGACCTGCGAGGCTGATTGAATTCGTTGAGGATGTAACAAAACACATTGAGGCGAGGTGGCGCAGCTTGGTGGATCGAAGCTAACTAATTATTCTCTGGGCATTAGCAATCTTCCATCACTAAACCACGGAGATGTCATATTATGTCAAATCAGCTCTTTGTGTTTCAATTGACGTGATACGCGTTGGTTTTTACTTTTCTATTTTTGTGCTTGTTTGATTTTTCCCGTTGCGCCTATTAATATTTCAAGTGAATCCGCATTCGTCACAACTGAGAAAGAGAGAATAAAAGCTATTTTTTAGTTTCAGACTAAAAAAGTCTGAAAGTCATTGGGAAAACAAAAAGCCACTGATCGGGTGAGTGTCTGTGAATTCATTTTACGTGGACAGAGAAGAGAACAGTTGATGATACTTGGGTTTATCCAATACTACACAGTAACGAGCCTCCTCATCCCTTCAATAATATGTCAACGGTATTATGAGAAGAACTGCGCCGGGTATGCCGGAGGACAGATAAAAATATCCTAGCACAGTGCAGACTCAACGGTGGCTGGAGCTGCTGTGTTACTGCTGTCTCTGAGAGGTTTTTTTCGTGAAGCACCGTATTTGCAAACTGTACTGATGAAATCCTCGTGAAGGATCGCGACGTGAAACGTCGAACATCTACACCTGTCCGGAGATGCTGCCTGACCTATTGAGTTCCGCCAGCACTGTGTGCGTGGTATTTTCCTGTCTGCATGATTAGTATTCAAATTTAACATTTCTGGCATTCAATTGTTTTAACAATAATACAACATGGTACTATATAGTTAGGTCAATATTACAATAATTATAAAAATGTATCAAACACCACAATCATATCCCCGTGTGGAATTAATTAACAGCGAAGTTTCTTTTCATCGTCCAATAACAGAAACGATGCACTGGACAGCGTGGACACCTTGATCATCAAGACACAGTTACTTTACGAAGCTCTGAGTGTAATACGAAGACATTACATTACCGAGAACACCTACTGCTGCAAGCAACAGGTAATAAGTTCTGACGATGTTGTAAATTGCGGAATATCCCACTTCCTGCCTGAAGCAGAGATCTGTTGCACAAATTATTCCATTGCCTGCATGCATTGATTCAAGGGGTTCTCATACACCAGGCGCAATTACGGTTAAAACAGTTCGTGCTCCCATTCGTCACATAAGACACAATCTACTGAGCAAACATGCAGTGTCAATTATATTTCGTAATGCTTGAGGTGTAAAGCATAATTTTCATCGTTATGCTATTCTTTTCTTTATTTTGGGAAAAGAAACACTTTCTCCTTCAGTTACCGGTCAACAATAACACTGTTAGCAACATCGAAGCTGACAGGTGGAAACAGTTTAGTCTTAGTCTTGTACTTCATGTACCTTTAGTACTTCAGGTGACAGTAAAACCAGTTTTAATTTTCAAGCAGAGATTTGATTGTGTGCCTGAATATCTCATGATTCCAACAGGTCCAACGAATCTGAGCACCGGCAGAAATGCTAAGCACGTGTAATCCTATGACGATGAATACCACAGATGCACCATCCACAGAATAAAAAAATCCGGCCCATCTCTGTTCTAAAGAAACGTTCGTCTGTCCTGTGCCTTGAAAACCAGATGGTGAAGTGTGTGCGCGATGTATTTGCCTTCATCGTACCGGCATTACAGGTGTTGGAATATCGCGTAATTTTTGTACAATTTATTCACTAGGTCGCAATTGGATCACGGTATGTAGTTCTGGTCACCACGCCGAAGGAAGTATGTAATTTATCTGGAGATGGTGCACAACATTTTCACATGGACATTGCCCGGACTGGAGGGTTTGAGTTACGAGGAAAAACATAGATGAGCGGGGATTGTTTTCCTCTGTGACTAGCCGGCCGAGGGGAGGACTGACAGAACTTCATAAATCATGAGAGGCATAGAAGGGGTAGACAGTCAGCATCTACTTCACCGGTAATAAACGTCCAATAGTAGAAGGCACAGCTTTGAGGTGAGAGGGAAGGCAAGTTTACAGATATGCAAAACGAGAAAATTTCTTTACTTTAATAGAGATGTGTGCCTGGATCACGCTTGCATGGGGAGTGGTCGAAGCATTTATAGTGCAATTCAATGCCTTCAGATTACATTAATATTTAGAGAAGGGGTGGACATATTGTATGAACAAGCAGAGGAGACTTCGTTTTATTTTGCTTTGTGTTGATCACAGACGCGGTGAGACGGGGGTGGTGGTGGTGGTGCAATGTTCTGTGTTCTCGTTGAGCAATAATGATGGGAGACTCTATAGCACATATCTCTGTATCTGTGGGCACGAGCGAGACGGCAGGATGGTGCGTTATCTCACTAGTGTCAGAGAGCAGCGGGACTAGGAGGAAGCACAGGTACGGTGAGCAGGCTGATGTCGTGGTCCACAATGGCTTTGATTAAAAAAGAGAGAAAGCGAGAGAGAGTGAGAGAGAGAGAGAGAGAGAGAGAGAGAGAGAGAGAGGGAGAGAGGGAGAGAGGGAGAGAGAGAGGGAGTGAGGGAGAGAGAGAGAGGGAGG